>NC_091241.1:8190011-8482511 GCF_040958095.1 Procambarus clarkii | reverse complement strand
AGTGCCTCCTCCCTATCTCCTTTCTTGAAGATCGGCACGACATTTGCCTTCTTCCAGCAACTGGGCAATTCTCCTGACATAAGTGACTCATTAAAGATCATTGCCAGAGGCACGCTGAGGGCCTGTGCTGCTTCTTTTAGTATCCACGGTGATACTTTGTCTGGTCCAACTGCTTTAGTTGCATCTAGAGTTGTCAACTGTTTCATTACCTCCTCTGCTGTCACCTCTATATCTGATAGTCTTTCATCTAGGGTAACCCCTTCCAACAATGGGAGCTGCTCAGGCTCGGTAGTGAACACTCCATGGAAACTGGCATTCAGTGCCTCGCAGATTTCCTTGTCACTTTCAGTATATGCCCCCTCTGTCTTCCTTAGTCTTGTCACTTGGTCGTTCACCGACATTTTTCTTCTTATATGACTGTGTAGTAACTTAGGTTGTTTTTTCGCTTTGATTGCAATATCGTTCTCATAGTCCCTTTCCGATGTTCGTCTTATGTTAATGTAATCGTTCCTAGCTCTGTTGTATCTGCTTCTGTTGTCCTCTGTTCTTTGTCTTCTGTACTTCCTCCACTCCCGCCTGCTGGCCATTTTTGCTTCCTGACACTGTCTATTAAACCATGGGTTATTATATTCCTTCTTATTTTTTCCCTTTACCGTTGGTATAAATCTCTCTTCGGCCTCCTGGCATTTCTGTATGACTAGGTCCATCATATCTTGGACTGTTTTTCCTCTAATTTCTTCCTCCCACTGCACTTCACCCAGATAGTCCCTTATCCTCATATAGTCCCCTTTCCTGTAGTCAGCTCTCCTTTCCCAGATCTCTTGTCCCATGGTCATAATTTTGAATTCCATCATGTAGTCAAAGACTAGGACACAATGGTCACTGGCCCCTAGAGGTATTTCATGCTCTAAATTCTCGATATCTTCTACGTTCTGGGTGAAAATCAGGTCTAATAGGCTCGGTGCATCTCCTCCTCTTTCCCTTGTGTCTTCCTTCACATGTTGTGTCAGGAAATTCCTGTCTATAACATCTACTAATTTTGCTCCCCACGTTTCATCCCCTCCATGGGGATTCCTTGATTCCCAATTTATCTCTCCATGATTTAGGTCCCCCATGATCAGCAGCTTCGCTCTCATTCTGTGGGCTAGTGTTGCTGCCTTCTGCAGTTCATCTATACATGCTTTGTTGTTGTCATCATACTCCTGCCTGGGTCTTCTACTGTTTGGTGGGGGATTGTAGATTACCATGATCACAATCTTCCTCCCATCTACTGTCAGAGTTCCATGTATGAAGCTTGTGCACTCATTGGTAACTCGATTTCCCAGGTCTTCAAACTTCCATTTCCGCTTTATTAGGAGTGCTACTCCCCCTCCCTGTCTCTGTGTCCTCTCTTTTCGTATCACCTGGTACCCTTCAGGAAAGATTGCATCTGAGATCATGTCATTAATTTTAGTTTCCACAATTGCAACTATGTCAGGATCTGCTTCACTCACTCTTTCTTTTATCTCTTCTGCTTTATTAGATACCCCATCAGCATTGGTGTACCAAACCTTGAGATTCTTCATGGAAACTCTTGTACCAGAGTTCTCCCTTTCTCTGGGGGTCTGGGGGGATCTGGGGGATGTCTGGGGGGTGACTGGGGGCAGAGGGGATCTGGGGGATCTGGGGGGTGTCTGGGGGATGACTGGGGGCGGGGAGGGTCCGGGGGATGTCCGGGGGGATCCAGGGGGTGTCTGGGGGGGTCCGGGGGGTGTATGGGGGGTGAAAGAGTTCAGGAGGGGTGCTTGGGGGGCTACTGGGGGCTGGGCTTCTAGGAAGGTAGGTAGGAGGGTCTGGGGTAGGGCCTGGGTAGGTAGGTCTGGAGTAGGAAGGGCATACTGGGTCTGAAGATTAGGGAGGGCATAGAGGGGTTGGGAGATGGCGTAAGGTTGGGAGACAGATAGAGGTTGAGAGGTTGGGAGGGGGATGGATAGAGGGGGTGGGGGGGACCTCCCACCTCCCTCGCAAGGGTGGTGGGTGGGTGGGTGTGGGTGTGGGTGTGGGTGGGTGGGTGGGTGGGTGGGTGTGGGGGGGGGGGGGGGTGTGTGTGGTGTGTGGGTGTGGGTGGGTGGGTGGGTGGGTGGGTGGGTGTGGGGGGGGGGGGGGGGGGGGGGTGTGTGTGTGTGTGTGTGTGTGTGTGTGTGTGTGTGTGTGTGTGTGTGTGTGTGTGTGTGTGTGTGTGTGTGTGTGTGTGTGTGTGTGTGTGTGTGTGTGTGTGTGTGTGTGTGTGTGTGTGTGTGTGTGTGTGTGTGTGTGTGTGTGTGTGTGTGTGTGTGTGTGTGTGTGTGTGTGTGTGTGTGTGTGTGTGTGTGTGTGTGTGTGTGTGTGTGTGTGTGTGTGTGTGTGTGTGTGTGTGTGTGTGTGTGTGTGTGTGTGTGTGTGTGTGTGTGTGTGTGTGTGTGTGTGTGTGTGTGTGTGTGTGTGTGTGTGTGTGTGTGTGTGTGTGTGTGTGTGTGTGTGTGTGTGTGTGTGTGTGTGTGTGTGTGTGTGTGTGTGTGTGTGTGTGTGTGTGTGTGTGTGTGTGTGTGTGTGTGTAAAAGCCCCCAGTAGCCTTAGTGTGGGTGGTAAAGCTGGGCCGACCACACACACCCAGATATCATCCACATGACACAGGTGGGTTTTAAGCCATGATTTCCGTTCACACGAAGCACCGAGCTGGAAAATTTGATGTTGATAATCCATACAAATAATGAGAAGCCTTAGAGTGTGTCGGGCGTGTGCACGATACCTGACCTGATGGTCTTGTGAGCGCTCGTGTTGGGTAAGAGTGAGAAGCACACTGATATGACAGAAGCTCCTGTCAGTCCTGCCACTGAGCACAGAGGCTCTCAATGTTGTAGAACGCCTCTGACTACGAGGTACCACTCTGGTTCCTTTTATTGCCGAATTTGTGTAATAACATATCCTTCGTGCGAAGGTGGAGGAGCAGGCCTAGGCTTCGTGCGAAGGTGGAGGAGCAGGCCTAGGCTGAGTGTCAGCAAGTGGAGGAATAGTCGATCCCCCCCTCCCCCCCCCTCTCAGAACATACAACATTTACACCACCTGAAAATTGACGTAACACACTCTTGAAAACAAAACCCACAATTTCAGACTTGATAGTGACAATAGGAACAATCCTCCTTAAAGTGGGGCATAAGGGTGAAAACCACGCACAGTTAAGTAAAGCTCAACTTGTTCTATCCCAAGCATCTGGTCTTGGAACAGACACATTATATTTTCTTCACATAGATTTGAAAGGTTCTGCGATGAGGCGACAGTGATAGGAAGGTGCGTTTAGAGAGCCAAGTAGGTGAAGGAGGTCGAGGAGTAGGAGGTCGAGGAGTAGGAGGTGCGAGGCAGGTGTCTTGAGTATGATCAGAACCTGACACACCTGTTTGATGGGTCACGTGTCTTAACGTGCCAACCAGTCCTCCCACCAAGTAGTAAGTATGTCGCATTTCTTAACGGAATCCACCAATTCAACTCAAGTGTCTTTATTATGCACCCCATACCCATCTCGTGGGCGGTGGAGTAAAGGGTTACAGAGGCACATAATCGGTTCAGGAACTGAACCCTCTAGTTCGTTTAGCTAAGCAAATAATCTTTTGACGCTAGTTACACAATTATTAATGTTATTTATACATGTACACATTCTCATACATACATGTACCCATCAATCCCTTAATGTGACGGGTTATCTTCTTGAGGTTATCTTGAGATGATTTCGGGGCTTTTAGTGTCCCCGCGGCCCGGTCGTCGACCAGGCCTCCTGGTTGCCGGACTGATCAACCAGGCTGTTGGACGCGGCTGCTCGCAGCCTGACGTATGAGTCACAGCCTGGTTGATCAGGGATGCTGGTGCTTCTCCCACCGCCTCACCATCCTCCCTCACCAGTCTCCAGGCCAGGCAGTAGTTACTCTTGAGCTGGAATGTCATCTTGAGACACACACGCCCCCAACCCTCCTCCTCCCCCAACATAGCATATTGTTGTTGTTTTAGATTCAGCTACTTAGAACAAAAGTTCCAAAGTAGCACGGGTTATGGTGAGCCCGTAGTGGACTTACCTGGCACAGGAGCGGGGCTATAACTGCCCCAAACATAGCAACTCTCACAACAATTTCAAGCCCTACGCATCTACGACGACTTCCCCCCCCCCCACCACCACCCCTCCTCCTGCTTAGTTAAGATACGCCGGGCAAGAATGTGGTCAAGATGACCAGGGGCCAGATTCACGAAGCAGTTACGCAAGCACTTACGAACGTGTACATCTTTCGTCAATCTTTGCCGGCTTTGGTTACATTTATTAAACAGTTTACAAGCATGAAAACTTCCCAATCAACTGTTGTTATTGTTATAAACAGCATCCTGGTGCTTCAAGCTCATTAACTGTTGAACAATTGTAAACAAAGCCGCCAAATATTGAGAAAGGATGGACAGGTTCGTAAGTACTTGAGTAACTGCTTCGTGAATCTGGCCCCAGGACCTTCCCTCCCCCCATCCCAGGTACCCACCGTAACATTAACCACCTTTACTCTCATTGTTTTATTTAATTACTGCTAATACCTTGAATTATGCGCTAAATTAAATGTTTAGGCCTACTCGTTAAGGCCAATCATAGTGTGATCAAGTCTTCTACGTTATGGTCACCCAAATGTATTTGTCCTAAATGTACTCCTCACTAGAGAGGAGACCAGAGAGATACCAATTAAAATACACCTGGAAGATACTGGAGGGCCAGGTCCCAAACCTACACAGTAAAATAACAACGTACTGGAGTGAACGATATGGAAGAAAATGCAGAATAGAACCAGTGAAGAGCAGAGGTGCCATAGGCACAATCAGAGAACACTATAAACATCAGAGATCCGCGGTTGTTCAACGTCCTCCCAGCGACTATAAGAAATATTGCTGGAACAACCGTGGACATCTTGCTGTGGTGGATATTGGGACCTGTGGGCCGCTCTAAGCAACAGCCTAGTGGACCAAACTCTCACAAGTCGAGCCTGGCCTCGGGCCGGGCTTGGGGAGTAGAAGAACTCCCAGAACCCCATCAAGCAGGTATCCTCTGTCTACTCCAGCCATCTACTAGAGGCCTCCGGGGGTGCGTGTGTTGATAGTGGGGAAGTGACCGCGTTGGTAGGAAGCTGGCAAGGGACGGTTACACATTGTGTCCAGGGAGAGGGGGAGTTGGGGGAGTTGTATCCGCTGGTTGGGGGGGGGGGCTATTTTCGCAAACCTGTCCAGTCTGGCTGGTGAACCTGGCTGGGTGGGTAGGGAGGGGGTGGCTAGGGAGGGGGTGGCTAGGGAGGGGGAAGTCCCATCCTGGTTACCTACTGACCCAAGGACACTAGTGAAGCTGTGGGGGGGGGGGGGAAGTTGACGCCAGGAAAGGAGTTGGGGGTTAATGCAGGGAACGTGCAGGGAGCAGTGAGGGTTGTAGAGGTAAGAAAGGGTTAAGGGGAATACCTGAGAGACAGTAGAGACGGGGGGAGGGGGGGAGAGGAGGTTATCTTGAGATAAGAGGAATCTTAAAAGGAAAGGGTATGCAGTCTACCTTTTTTTATGGGAGGGAGGAAGTAAAGAGGATACCTGGTTGATACCTGGTTGATGGGGTTCTGAGAGTTCTTCTACTCCCCAAGCCCGGCCCGAGGCCAGGCTTGACTTGTGAGAGTTTGGTCCACCAGGCTGTTGCTTGGAGCGGCCCGCAGGCCCACATATACCTGGTTGATGGGGTTCTGGGAGTTCTACTCCCCAAGCCCGGCCCGAGGCCAGGCTTGACTTGTGAGAGTTTGGTCCACTAGGCTGTTGCTTGGAGCGGCCCGCAGGCCCACATATACCTGGTTGATGGGGTTCTGGGAGTTCTTCTACTCCCCAAGCCCGGCCCGAGGCCAGGCTTGACTTGTGAGAGTTTGGTCCACCAGGCTGTTGCTTGGAGCGGCTCGCAGGCCCACATACCCACCACAGCCCGGATGAAGAGGCACAGGTGAAGGGAAGTTTAGAAGTGGGAAATACAGTGAGAGGTATGAAAGCAGGCCTTGTGTCCGCCTTGCTGACACGATGTGTGGGTGTTGGCAGCTAGGTGCAGCCTCCTGTAGTGTGTGTATGGGTGGCCATGTTGCCATCCGCACCACTCCCCCCCCCCACACACACACCCCATTGTGTACTCACCTACACGTGTTAAAGGCTGGATCAATAGCGCCATTTCCTGGTCGGTTCATGCAGTGACTACTGTTTCTCCTCCAAATTCCGCTTGAAACTGATAGCTTATTGAATTAACCTCAACGATCTTCTCGCGTAGAAAGTCTACATGAATTGTTTGGAGACGCGCGCGTCTCCATACAAACAAACAGACTACTAGAGCCCACCAATGACTAACCCACCAATTCCCATGAGGCTCAGGAATCTGGCGCCAGATTCACAAAGCAGTTACGCAAGTACTTACGAAACTGTACATCATTTCTCAATCTTTGGCGGCTTTGTTTACAATTATTAAACGGTTAATGAGCTCCGAAGCACCAGGGGGCTGTTTATAACAATAACACTTGTATAACGCACTTGTGTAAGCAAGTGGGGGGGGCAGGGGGGGGGGAAAGCACGCCAGACCAAGGTAATATCATCATGACCCCTGAGACGACGTCATCCTCATTTCCCCCCCTCCCCCCCCCTCCTCATCATCACCCTCAACACCTGGCCAACATCACAGTGTAAACCCCCCCAAAGCGTAACCCAAGATGATGAATCATAACCATCTCCAGTCTTCCCCCCCCCCCCGCCATCTACTTAGTGAGGCCTGCTTTAGCTCGGGTGGTTGGCGACTGTCCGTTGGCTGTAAATCATGTTACCGTGATGAGTCCAACGGTACAGGAGACGAGCGGTGCTCTCCTGCACCACACAGCTAGCTACCTGGTACTCGCGGGGGTTGAGCTTCCCATCTTGGGCCCCGCCTCTCACCTGTCAATCACCCGGTGTACACCTTCCCCGAGACATTCCTGGTATTTACCTACATGTGCCCTAGACTCAGATCTTATGACTCCCACCTTTAACAATATTAGTAACTTAATGCAATACTAATCCTAGGTATTAGTATTGGATTAAGGATCCCTTAATCCTAGGGAGCGGCCCGGTCCGCGACCAGGCCTCCACCCCCCAGGAAGCAGCCCGTGACAGCTGACTAACACCCAGGTACCTATTTTACTGCTAGGTAACAGGGGCATAGGGTGAAAGAAACTCTGCCCATTGTTTCTCTCCGGCGCCTGGGATCGAACCCAGGACCACAGGATCACAAGTCCAGCGTGCTGTCCGCTCGGCCGACAAGCACCTATACTGAATTTCTTTGACATTCGTGTAATTCGTCTAAGTCTGCAGGTTGTAACTACGACCCCAATCTCAGTGGGCCCTCACTAAGCTTGTGATTGATTGATTGATGAAGATTAAGCCACCCAAGGTGGCACGGGCACGAATAGCCCGTAAGTGGTGGCCCTTTTGAGCCATTACCAGTATCAATAGATGATACTGGAGATCTGTGGAGGTGCGACTGCACCATGTGTGACGGGAGATGTCTCCCGTGAAATGTGTGTGTGGACTAAGCTTGTGTTGTTTAAGATTCGCTACTCAGAACGATAAGTTCCAGTAGCACGGGCTATGGTGAGCCCGTAACTAAGCTTGTGAACACTGATTCTTTATATAAGTAGTCAATTGCCCTTCACACGTGGTATGGTCATTCTTGTCTCTCCTGTTCCTCCTCTCCTCCTGCGTGGTGAGGGCCGACTCTCACAGTTCTTCATGGCTGCTCAGTCCCACTCCAGCAGGAGCAAGAGGACGTACGCAAACATTACACTCATCACCCACTTGGGCTAGACGGTAGAGCGAAGGTCTCGCTTCATGCAGGTCGGCGTTCAATCCCCGACCGTCCAGGTGGTTGGGCAAATTACCTTCCAACCGTCCCATCCCAAATCCTTATCCCTTCCAAGGGCTATGTAATCGTAATAACTTGGCGCTTTCTCCTGATAGTTTCCTTCCCTACATGGCAAGACACGCACACGCATATACACATGTATACGCACATGTATACGCACCCCCTAAACCAGCCAATACGCGCCTCACGTGGTCAGAGGAATGGCTCACTACGTCTGCTGGCCGTCTTGATTACCTTAGAGTACCTCCCTTCTCTCACACACGCCTTACATTTTAATTAACACACGCCACCCATCACATCGCACGCTATAAGGTATATTACTTATAGTCGTGTCTGTAGAGTTCCTACACTCCCGCAAGCCAGATCAAGGGGCCAGGTGGATGGTAACTTGTTCGATTAGGTTGTTGGGCTTGGGGGGACGGCCCGCAGGCCCACATACCCACTCTGGGAAAACATCACTTGTGTTCCGATAATATTTATGTGGTGGAAGGAGGTTCACAGCCCAGGACCTGAGTGTTAGAACACTCAGGTTCTCACAATCACAGAACTCTGATTGTGCCTATAAGCACCTCTACTCTTCACTGGGTCTAGTCTCCATTTTCTACTCAATATTTATCTCCAATACGTTGTTATTTTCATTTTCTTATTAAGGGACCTGACCTGCGAATATCTTCCCGAGTATATATTATATATGTGTGATGCCTCTCAGAGTATATTTCTTGGCAAATTTCAGTGACGGAACACCGGGACAGGTCGGGATGGTAGGACAAGGTAGCCAGGGTGGGAGGGAGGACAAGGGTAGCCAGGGTGGGAGGGAGGACAAGGTAGCCAGGGTGGGAGGGAGGACAAGGTAGCCAGGTTGGCAGGACAAGGAACCTAACCATCAGCCATGTCTTAGGTCTGTCTCATCTAATCAACCTTTACACAGCATTACTGGTATCAAATGGGGAGCTGGTCTTCTGAACAGGAGCATGGGAGGGCATGAGAGGGGGGAGGGGGGGGGGAAGAATGAGAGGTGGGAGAAAGAAAGGGAGGTGGGGGTGGGGGGAGACAAGGTTGGTGATGCTGGCAGACAGGTGAATGGAAGGTGCTCAGGTAGCAGGGGCTCCCGATGGACGGAGATAGATGAAGACAACTTGAGATAAGACGCGGCACCATCAAAGTCTGCATACCGGTAGCGGCATGTGGTGAGAATACCGACAGCGGCATGCTGAGAATACCGGTAACTGTAGGATAAATGAGTATACCGGTAATAGTTGGTAGAGGAAGACCCTGTAGTAGCAGGTATACCTTGTGTTGATATTAGTGGTAGTAAGATGGTATGACTGGCTGCGGTGGGGTTGGTAACGATGAACTTGGTTGTTGTTATAGATTCAGCTACTCGGAACAAGTTCCAAGTAGCACGGGTTATGGCGAGCCCGTAACTTACCTGGCACAGGAGAGGGGCAAGTAGCAAGGGCTATGGTGAGCCCGTGGACGGGAGATGTCTCCCGTGATGTGAAGTTGGTGGAGGTAGGGTTTGACAGAGTGGAGATGGAATGGTGGTGGTGGGGTGTGGTGGTGAAGGTGAGGTTGGCAGTGGTGGGGATAGGGGTTGTTGTAGGTATGGGTAGTGTAGGTGGGGGGGTGGAAGAGATCGAGTGGTGAAGGTGGAAGTGGGAATGATTGGAGTGAACATAGGGTTGGTGGAGGTGGGAGTTGTGGATGGTGCTGACGGAGATGTTAGTCAGAACAACAATTTCACTTGCAGCAAATCTGTGTTCCTACGTGTGGCTTGATGGGGAGGAATAACCTAAGAGAGGGGAGGGAACAGGAAGAGCAGGGGGAGGGCAGGTATGACACAGGACACCACACAAAAGACCAGGCAACCGACGGATGACACACGTATAGGGCATCCAAGGACACAGGGCGGGGCACTGCACCGTCTCAAAAAGGGGCGTGAAGGATGAAGGGCGGCGTAGCTCTCATGAGGTAGTCTACGCTCGGTTCAGACACCACACCACGCACAGTTCCAAAGGTAGGGGGTCTCAGGAGCTGAAGCTCAACGCTGTAAACTCTGCCAGGCGAGTACACACATCCCTCTTAACCTCCAAATCTTATCTCTTACAAATAATCAACAGATCCTTAGCTCATGTAATCCCCCTGATCCCCCCCCCCCACAACAGCATGTGGGGTTAAAGTCGACAGCGCACACATTAACATGATACACACCATAACCACGCTCCCACCCTCGCCTCCTTCCGGAAATAACTAACACCAAAATAATTATTCTTCCAGTTTCCCAGAACACATGGAAGCGCAAACCTTATTTCCGGGTGGCTTTGGTCCAGCTAAGATACGCGAAGACATTATTATAATTACAACCAGTCCTCTTGAATAGTACCTCACATTTTTTACGTCTAAATCCCCAACGTCATAGCAAGATGTACTAAAAATAACAGCGGCTTGCAAAATTGACATGCTGTCACGTTTTCTAGCCATGGGTCCTTGATTAGGTTAGGTTCGGGCAATTTTGTATATGAGTTTAGTGAGGTTGTGAACACTCGATAAGAAGGCCTGATTTAAGAACACAAGCAAGTAAGAAAAACAAATATATTTACGACAGATAACAGTAAGCATAGCTTTTCTTCGCATTGTCAAGGGAAATTGTATTATAAATCGTCAATTACAGTAATCTAAGCCAACGTAAACTACGTCATTTGACAACAAATACTTAAACTAGGTTGACAACAAATACCCAAACTCGGTTGACAACAAATACCCAAACTCAGTTGACAACAAATACCCAAACTCGGTTGACAACAAATACCCAAACTCGGTTGACAACAGATACTCTAATCAAATTACTACAGCCTCGCTCTTGGTTTGGTGTATTTCGGTGGGCCAAAGAGGCTTCCTGACTCAGACAATCAATGACAGCCAACTACACGATCTACAACATGTCACTAGCCTACATACAACACGGATACCAACTCTAAACTACGTTTATATTCCTAGCCTAATGCACAAATACGAGACGCAAATAGGCTACGCATACGATTTCCCAGTCAAATAATCAACAAAAACTAGGCGTATATATCTCTAGTCGCTAGTACGCATTAAGCCAACATTATTAAACAAAACTTCAACGAAATAAATAAATATTAGTCTTGCAAACCCGATATGGATCGCAAATCACGGCTATACATGGCAACAGGAAGTCTCCGCCCAAATAGTTGGAACTCAATTTGGCGACTGCATAAGCTAGCGTCCATAGTTATGTTGACCAGACCACACACTGGAAAATGAAGGGTCGACGACGTTTCGGTCCGTCCTGGACCATTCTCAAGTCGACTGTGAGAATGGTCCAGGACGGACCGAATCGTCGTCGTCCCTTCACTTTCTAGTGTGTGGTCTGGTCAACATATTTCAGCCACGTTATTGTGACTCCTCGTCTCTAGAGTTATGCCTTCCGCTCACAAACGTCGCCTATCCATCCATATAAACACTTCGGAATCCTATGGACGAACGGATTTAATTTAATTAATTATATTGATTAATCCAATTTAAGGGCGAACGTTAAGGACAATAACAATGCTGTTACAGCGGTATATTCACTCACAGGATGAGTGGCGCTGCCTAATAAACTCGCCCTTTGGAACAAAATTAAAAACGAAATATAAAGATTAGGCCAACGTGGGTTGCTAATGAACTTAAAAAAAAAATCAACAAACCAACGAATGTTGTTAGATTCTGTATAATTTAATTGCCTTAATTTGTTAGGCACTAAAAAGGGTAAAAGGTTGTTTTGTTTTGCTTGACTCCATATAAGTATGAAGGCATCATACTGCGTGTCCCGGGTCCTAACTAAGGCCGACGGCCGTCTATCACATTATATACATGGGCTGATATAAATAATGACTCACATTTTATCACGGTGAACGAGATGACAACACAAAGATAACAACATACGTTTGTATTAAGTTATTTTGTCTTAATGCGATAACATTACGCGACACTTCGTAACGATTATCGTCAAATTACCTTAACCTAAATACAAAAGACTTGAGCTTCCTTTCTCCATGTCATGTATAGTTAGAATATTTTAATACGCCTAGCGAGATTAACAAAACTTCCATGTCCGGGCTCTGAAAAAAAAAAATCAAGCCTAGTTCCGTAAATTTCGATATTGTAAAACAATGCAAACCGAACCTAGACTAACCTAAATAGATGTGTGAAAGTTAACTATTATTTCTCCTAACAAAGGGTAATACATTCAACGCACAATACGAACTCTACTGACACTATTCTTTTTGAAGTGCTGCTCGGTAAACATCGTACTTACAGGCCGTCAGGTCTTACCAATTGCCAGACAAAGGTATACCACAATACAATAGGATTCAACGAAAATAATGACACTTAGGGAAAAAACAAAGATGTGTGAGGAAGTGCCAGAACTGCAAGGCAAGGCAGCCAAATGATGAGGAGGAGGAGGATAACGATACACATGACTTCCATATTTGTGACAAGCGCTCCTGACTAGATTACCATTAGCCTGGGGGGCAAGTGTCTTGCATGGGAACTTTTCAACCATAGTACGTGATGGTAATCAAGGAAACTGCAGCTCTTCAGAAAATTCCAATTGAGGTCAACAAGTCACTTTCCTGGATATAAAAGTCCCGTTATTTTTTAATGCATACCATGATACATACATACATACATACATACATGTATACGTACATACATACATGCATATATTAGTATATTTTGATTTTAACAACAGACTTTACAAAAAGTTATAGACCAGTTGCACTAACATCACACATAATCAACGTTTTTGAAAGAGTGGTTAAGGATCATATTTTTAGTTTTATGGAAGATAATGAACTACACAACCCAAGACAACATGGATTTAGAGCGGGAAAATCCTGTCTGTCACAGTTACTCAACCACTATGACAAAATCCCAGAAGCCTTAGAAGAAAGGCAAAATGCAGATGTTATATACACAGACTTTGCACAGACATTCGATAAATGTGACCATGGAGTGATAGCCCATAAAATGAAATCAATAGGAATAAAGGGTAAAGTCGGGCGTTGGCTTTTCAACTTTGTCAAACAGAATGCAGAGAGTGACGATCAATCAAATAAGATCAAGGCCAAGTGTGGTGAAAAGTTCTATACCCCAGGGCACAGTCCTTGCACCGCTGATGTTTCTCATTCTTATCTCGGATATAGAAAAACATACTAGTCGCAGCTTCGTGTCATCCTTTGCAGATTCAAAAATCTGCATGAAAATTTCCTATGTAGAAGACACTGAAAAAGTGCAGGCATATATTAATAAAATCTTCAATTGGGTAACTGAAAATACATGTTTAACGGTGACAAGTTCCAGATACTTAGGTATGATGCAAACGAGGAACTTAAACGCAACGCAGGTTACAAGTCGCAATCAGGCCTACTCATAGAAGGAAAGCATAGAAAACCGAGCAAATATAGCGGCGGCCAGGAAAATGATAGGATACATTATGAGAACGTTCAAATCCAGAGACCCCCACAGCAATGCTAATACTGTACTATTTATATCGCTGGTGCTGTCCCGTCTTGAGTATTGCTCGGTACTCACTTACCCTTTCAGAGCAGGATAGATATCTGAATTGGAGGGAATACAGAGAACATATACGGCATGAATAGAAACGATAAAACATCTAAATTATTGGGACCGTCTCAAAGCTCTCAAAATGTACTCTTTGGAAAGGAGAGGAGAAAGGTATCAAATAATATATACATGGAAGATACTTGAGGGCCAGGTCCCAAATTTGCACAGCAGAATAACAACATATTGGAGCGAAAAACACGGAAGGAAATGCAGAATAGAACCAATGAAGAGTAGAGGTGCCATAGGCACAATCAGAAAACACTGAACATCAGAGGTCCACATCCGTTCAACACCCTCCCAGCATTAGAAATATTGCTGGAACAAAGGTGGATATATTCAAGAGGCACCTAGGTAAGTTCTTGCAAGAAGTGCCGGACCAACCAGGATATGTGGGCTTGTGGGCCGCTCCAAGCAACAGCCTGCTGGACCAAGTTATCACAAGTCGAGCCTGGCCTCAGGCCAGACCACGGCCCGGTCCTCGACCAGGCCTCCTTTTTGTTACACACTCCCAGGAAGCAGCCCGTAATAGCTGTCTAACTACCAGGTACCTATTTACTGCTAGGTGAACAGGGACATCAGGGCGAAAGAAACTCTGCCCGTTTGTTTCCGCCTCCTCCAGGGATCGAACCCGGAACCTCAAGACTACGAATATAATATTAGTAGTAATATATTGTCGGGCCTGGGTTCGAACCCCCTGGGCAGGAAGGAAACGACTGGGTATACCGCTCGTTAGCTGTTCAACCCCTTGCTCACCCCAGCACAAATTGTGTCTTGAGGTTATCTTGAGATGATTTCGGGGCTTTAGTGTCCCCGCGGCCCGGTCCTCGACCAGGCCTCCACCCCCAGGAAGCAGCCCGTGACAGCTGACTAACACCCAGGTACCTATTTTACTGCTAGGTAACAGGGGCATAGGGTGAAAGAAACTCTTCCCATTGTTTCTCGCCGGCGCCTGGGATCGAACCCAGGACCACAGGATCACAAGTCCAGTGCGCTGTCCGCTCGGCCGACCGGCTCCCCAGTCGGTCAAATATGACCGGCTGTCATATTTGGAAGCCTAGCAGTTGAAGGGCAAGGCTGGGTTCGATTCTTTGGTGAATCTCTGGATGACCAGTTGCCAATTTAGCAGTTTCACCGGCTTTCTCATTTAATGGGACGAGAAGGCCTCCGTCCAGGAGAGAGGAATGGCTAAGGGCCACCAGAAAATAGTTCAACGTAATCGCCCGGCCATTGCATCCAGTAAGCTCACCCAGGGCAATGAAGGCGAGAGTGACCGAGTTTCCACTGATAAGGGCCAAAGAGTAAACAGGCTCCAAACCGGATTTACAGATTTATTGATGAAGATTAAGCCACCTAAGAGGAGGCACGGGCATGAATAGCCCCTAACGGATTTACAGATTGATTGATGAAGATTAAGCCACCAAAGAGGTGGCACGGGCATGACTAGCCCGTAACAGATTAACAGTTCAGTGGGTGTAGATATATAGGCAGGAAAGAGGAGAGATGAGGTACAATGTATTTAATGCGATAATGAACATAAGAACATAAGAACATAAGAACAAAGGTAACTGCAGAAGGCCTATTGGCCCATACGAGGCAGCTCCTATTCTATAACCACCCAATCCCACTCATATACTTGTCCAACCCGTGCTTGAAACAATCGAGGGACCCCACCTCCACAATGTTACGCGGCAATTGGTTCCACAAATCAACAACCCTGTTACTGAACCAGTATTTACCCAAGTCTTTCCTAAATCTAAACTTATCCAATTTATATCCATTGTTTCGTGTTCTGTCCTGTGTTGATACTTTTAATACCCTATTAATATCCCCCCGGTTATGTCCATTCATCCACTTGTAAACCTCTATCATGTCACCCCTAACTCTTCGCCTTTCCAGTGAATGCAACTTAAGCTTTGTTAATCTTTCTTCATATGAAAGATTTCTAATTTGGGGAATTAACTTAGTCATCCTACGCTGGACACGTTCAAGTGAATTTATATCCATTCTATAATATGGCGACCAAAACTGAACTGCATAATCTAAATGGGGCCTAACTAGAGCAAGATATAGCTTGAGAACCACACCAGGTGTCTTGTTACTAACGCTGCGATTAATAAATCCAAGTGTCCGATTTGCCTTATTACGAACATTTATGCATTGATCCTTTTGTTTTAAATTCTTACTAATCATAACTCCCAGATCCCTTTCGCAATCCGACTTCGCAATCACAACACCATCTAGCTCGTATCTTGTAACTCTATCATCATTACCTAACCTCAGAACTTTACATTTATCAGCATTAAACTGCATCTGCCAATCCTTTGACCATTTCAAAACCCTATCTAGATCAACTTGAAGTGATAGTGAGTCCTCCTCCGAATTAATTTCAGTGAGATAATGGGACAGTGAGATAATGGAATATTAAGAAGGTATTAATGATATAAATGTTTATCAGTGATCCTACTCAAATCGCCCTTTAACTCATCAATCAAGCGATTTGAGTAGGATCATTGATACACATTTATCTGGTAGGATAGAACAAGGGCACTTTAGTGCGACAATTTCTTGACGTTGCTAAATTAAAATAAAGGTCAATTTAGCAATCCTTACCTTTAGAATACAAAGATCGATCATTCGAACACACCTTGAGCAAATGGGCAACCCAACAGAATCCCACAATATATTAGATATTCCCCATAACACTGACTAGGTATGAACAAAACATATTTATGTACAATACTAAATAGGAAATGTAGATGTTTATCGCTCAGAATGTTTGGTAATATGTTTATTGTTTGTGATGTGTGTCTATGCATGTATTAACACGATGTACTGAACGGGCTGAGAATAGCTTGAGCTACCTCATCCCTTTGTGTGTATTTTACATCAATAAACTTATTTCAATTTCAATACTAAATAAATGCAATACAATAAAGCACACTAAAACATTTGCATGGCAAGACTAAAGAGAGAATCTTCCCACGAAGATGCTGTGTCACGGCACTGAGAACGCCGTAGAAGAGTCAAGGAGGTAAATTGATGGGTGGATGCTGGGGAGGTGATCCCAGGTGTGCACTTTGCTGCTCAATTCTCCCACCCAGTCAAGTTGAAGGTTGAGGACCTCGCGAATAATTGCATGGGTTCCAGCAGGATGTACTTACTACCTGGTGGGGGGAGGGCTATGTGGGGGCGTTGGGTGGGGTAGCTGCGGTAGGGGGGGAGGGGAGGTTGACGGAATGTTGGGTGGAGTGTTGTCAAAAAATCATGAAAGGATATGTGATAGTTCCAGAATTACATAATTGACAATATTTACATGTAATTACTAACGACTTTGGGTGAAATTTACTATTACGAGAGGGGGAAAACTGCCCAGGAAGGAGAATTATTGGTAAAAATGTATCAAGCTGTACAAGTTATAGATCCAGGAACCCCTGGGCGGGGGTCAGTAATTCGACTGTGATGGGGGAGGGACCTCAATATAAGCCTAACGTGTATGAATACATTCTGGCTGCCTGTCCCCCGACACAATGAATTATTATAATTATAAATTATAATCCCTCAACACATTTCGTTGTACAACGCTCATCGGGAAATTAATTGCACTAGCTTCTGAGGCAATCGGAATTAGCCTAAACACAAAAATATCCGACGTCAAATCTATTTTTAACAGCACAAAGCTTAACCCGAAGCCTTATAATTGTTTAGTTCAGAAACATTTGGCTTAAAACAAATCAAAATCGTGCAAGACACCCCCCCCACCCCCCAAACAGCCTAGGGGGTGGGTTGGTAACAGCTCCCGTCATTGAACTTGAACTAATGTCAACAATGGATGTCATGTGCCAGGATGGCGGCCGGACACAACAATAAATATCCTACCGGAATTTCACATCCCGGCCGCCAGTTCTTTGTATTGCAATGTTTGCGCCCTATTAACCGACAACTTTGCAATACAAATGCGTAGCTTTACATGCGTACATTGCTAATTATAAGGCTGCTATTATAATTTACAAGTACCTGAACACGAGGCAAAGAACGAGCGTCCTGTGTGAGGGCCAAGGACCACCTGCCTACCTGGCCTGGGGCCAGATTCACGAAAGCACTTACGAACGTGTACATCTTTCCTCAATCTTTGACAGCTTTGGTTACATTTCTTAAACAGTTTACAAGCATGAAAACTTCCCATTTAACTGTTGTTATTGTTATAAACAGCCTCCTGGTGCTTCGGATCTCATTAACTGTTTAAATATTGGAAACAAAGCCGCCAAAGATTGAGAAAAGATGTACAAGTTCGTAAGTGCATTCGTGAATCTGGCCAGCAGTTACGCAAGTACTTGCGAACGTGTATATCTTTCCTCAATCTTTGACGGCTTTGTTTACAATTATTAAACAGTTAATGAGCTCCGAAGCACCAGGAGGCTATTTATAACAATAACAACAGTTGGTTGGGAAGTTTTCATGCTTGTAAACTGTTTAATAAATGCAAGCAAAGCCGTCAAAGATTGAGGAAAGATGTACACGTTCGTAAGTAGTTGCGTAACTGCTTCGTGAATCTGGCCCCAGGTCTGCCCCGTCCCCCACCAGGAGCAGGCGGGGTTCCCCCAACATACCGACCTTCCTGGTACCTTGTTGCACAAACCTGCCCTTCATGGCCAGGCTCAACTGAGAACAAACGTTTACAAGTCAATGTCCCCTCCCCCTCCCCCAACCCTTCACTAATATGAAAACTACAATTGAAGTATACCGCTCCTGTGGTATACTTCGAAGAACTCCACTACAAATTGTCGAAACGTCGACTAAACCGGGTTTAGAATTAGTGTGATCATCTCCAATCATTGGGTAACTATCACTAAAACAGCGACTTGCGCCAAAGGGGAGGCCTGAGCCTACCCAATTACCACATACACTTAAAAGTTTATTTACAGCAACAACTGAAAACAAATAAATTAAGATGAAAAAAAGCCAAATAAAAAACGTTCTATCGGGTTCAGATTACAACCACAAGCGCTTCGGTTTTCACCACACTGGACATGCCAGCAAAAACTGGCTATTCTATATGTGGAGGAGCACCACGGGACCACTCAGTTAGTACGGAAGGACCTGTAGGTCCAGGGAAGGACCTGTAGGTCCAGGGAAGGACCTGTAGGTCCAAGGAAGGACCTGTAGGTCCAGGGAAGGGCCTGTAGGTCCAGGGAAGGACTTGTAGGTCCAGGGAAGGACTTGTAGGTCCAGGGAAGGACTTGTAGGTCCAGGGAAGGACTTGTAGGTCCAGGGAAGGACTTGTAGGTCCAGGGAAGGACCTGTAGGTCCAGGGACGGACCTGTAGGTCCAGGGACGGACCTGTAGGTCCAGAGAAGAGCGTACAGGTCCAGGAAAGGACCTGTAGGTCCAGAGAAGGACCTGTAGGTCCAGAGAAGGACCTGTAGGTCCAGAGAAGGACCTGTAGGTCCAGAGAAGGACGTGTAGGTCGAGGGAAGGACCTACAGGTCGCGGGGTGGAACACATGGTAGCAGGCTGCGCCAGTCAACACAGCTGACGGAAGGGTCGTCGAGGGATCAATATGGTCCACGCTGGGGCGAGGCAACGCCTCCACACATTTGTTGATGGCACAACATCAACATTGTCCCCCTCCCCCCCCCCAAGTGGGCTTTCAATAGGCCTACCTTGGCTACCGCTGGGCATGAAGGTATCTTCGTGAACAAATCCATCCTTGTGTAGTATCACATGTTTTAGGCTAGTTGAAAGGGCGGCTTTGGACTTAGTCTCGTCTCTAAGGCCGAAAAAACACTGAATGGACGTGTAGCACAAGGCCCATGCCTGTTCCTCGGAAATTGGGGCACTAAAGGCTAGAAGAATGCATTCAAGATTTATGCACCCGCGGGGATCGAGCGCACATCCAGGGGACGCGCGCTGCGACATCCTCCCCACGCACGATCTACCACAGCACTGGCGGTCATGCGTACTCCCCCTCCGCCCCGCGCTCCCTCCACAGAGCACCGCTGCCCGCCACCGTACACTTATTTATTTATTTATTTATTTATATATATATACAAGAAGGTACATTGGGTTTGTGAGAATACATTGAATAGTACAGTATTTACAATCTTGTAAAGCCACTAGTACGCGCAGCGTTTCGGGCAGACGCTACATTACTACACTACACTAACTCTTAATTATCCTTATCATTTGCAGGCGTTGAGTCACAATAACGTGGCTGAAGTATGTTGATCAGACCACACACTAGAAGGTCCAGGGACGACGACGTTTCGGTCCGTCCTGGATTATTCTCAAGTCGATGATCGACTTGAGAATGGTCCAGGACGGACCGAAACGTCGTTGTCCCTTCACCTTCTAATGTGTGGTCTGGTCATCAATATCCGAATCATTCATTGTTTTAGGGGGACAGATTGATTGATTGATTGATAAAGATTAAGCCACCCAAAAGGTGGCACGGGCATGAATAGCCCGTAAGTGGTGGCCCTTTTGAGCCATTACCAGTATCAAGAGCTGATACTGGAGATCTGTGGAGGTGCGACTGCACCCTGCGTGACGGGAGATGTCTCCCGTGCTCATCGTTCTCCAAAGGTTGGCAGGAATATTAACTGGAAGTAGGGAAAGATTTGAGTTCCATAATTAGTACTAAGAAGAGCTTTGCTTCTCTCATTAGGCTAATGCGTTTGGAGCGAGTATATTATTGGGATAATCTACTCCCTACAGTTCTAACACTTGATTTTTCGCACCACCATTTAACAAGCATGACCACTACTTCCATGCGGACCTTTGGCTCCATCTACTTGTGTAAAGGAGGGAAATGTATATGTTTATCTCTCAGAATGTTCGGTAATATGTTTATTGTTTGTGATGTGTGTATGTATTAACACGATGTACTGAACGGGGTGAGAATAGCTTGAGCTACCTCATCCCTTTGTGTGTATTTTACCTCAATAAACTTATTTCAATTTAAATTTCGCTCTATCTATTCCCATCTTCTTTTCACTAACCAAGGCTCTCATTGCACCAGAAACTTTTCTTCCCCTACTGACACTATTTCAAATTTTATTACATAAATTCCTCTTTTACTAACCACATATAAAACAAAGTCAACGTAATATAAAAAAAACAATATAAAAGATCTGGGAGTAATCATGTTAGAAGACATTACTGTCGTAACTGCAAGAAAAATGTTAAGTTGAATTACAAGGATCTTTTAAACAGATGACAAACCAATGAGGGTACTTTTTACAAGACACTAGTGCTCTCTAGGCTGGAATATTGTTGGACACTAACAACCCTGTTTAAAGCTGGAGAAGTTACTGATATACTATCTTCACTGTAACGATCTTCACAATTACACACTATCTTCACTGTAACGATCTTCACAATTACACACTATCTTCACTGTAACGATCTTCACAATTACACACTATCTTCACTGTAACGATTTTCACAATTACAAACTATCTTCACTGTAATTACACACTATCTTCACTGTAACGATCTTCACAATTACACACTATCTTCACTGTAATTACACACTATCTTCACTGTAATTACACACTATCTTCACTGTAATTACACACTATCTTCACTGTAATTACACACTATCTTCACTGTAATTACACACTCTTCACTGTAATTACACACTATCTTCACTGTAATTACACACTATCTTCACTGTAATTACACACTATCTTCACTGTAATTACACACTATCTTCACTGTAATTACACACTATCTTCACTGTAATTACACACTATCTTCACTGTAATTACACACTATCTTCACTGTAATTACACACTATCTTCACTGTAATTACACACTATCTTCACTGTAATTACACACTATCTTCACTAACGATCTTCACAATTACACATTATCTTCACTAACGAAATAAGATGTAATTTAACCAAGAGGACAGTCGATCAGGTTCGTTCTCGACTCACAATCGAGAATTCCGTGTTTGAATACTGGGCGGGACAGAAATGGTTGGGCACGCTTCCTCTTACCTAATGCACCTGTTCACCTAGCAGTAAGTAGGTACCCAAGAGTTACTCAGTGTGTTGTGGGGTCAGCTTGGGTCGCAGGAGACGACCTCTTTCACCCGAAGCTTCCTTCATGACCCAGCAGAAGGGAGAGTATTAATTATTAATTAATTATATTATTATTATAATAATTATAATAATAATTATAATAATAATTATAATAATAATTATAATAATAATTGTTGTAATTAATGATTAACACTCTTCAAGCCTAACATGTACTGTATGTATATATATATTGGCTGCCTGTCCCCGGACACAATGATTTATTTAATTATTAATCTATTTTGTGCTAAACGTATCTATAGTTGATCAAAACTTTTTAATTTATTACCTTGCTACCATCAGTTACATGCGTGTCCGACATTACCAATAATCAAGCCAAAATGTGGGTGTCTATATCATTGAGTTATCACACGAACTTAGGGAGATGAAAATCAACTATATAAAGATCTTTACAAATATTAACCAAAATGTAATGACGAAATATATTATTTAGAGATTCATAGTTTGCTCCCGGCTTGGTGCTGTCTTCTTATAGACTAAACTTACTTAATGACCAGGAATGTAATATAAAAAACTACAGTGCATCTACAAATTAGTAAATAGATGAGTATAATTGTAATAAATGTGAATAAGTGATAATTTAGGTGACAATTCAGGTTTTAAGTCCGGCGCCCCTGACGGCGCCATATTTCCCGCCAGCTGAGTGACCCGCCACGCCGGCCACACTACACGTTTTCTCCCCTCATATATTGCCCTGAGGCCTACGTCCTCCTGAGTGTAGGCCTCCCAGCCTTGTGTCACCACGCCCCTCAGTGTCGTGTAGTGTGAGGATGTAGCACTTGGCCCGGTAAGAGCTAGAGTTGTGCGTATATATGACTTTGTGCTGGGAGCCACGTTCTGGTGTCGGGGGGACCAGCCACATGGTGTCTTAAGTTCGGGTTATTACGCTCATTATTCTATTTCTTCTAGTGCTTTCCTCTGGTAATTGCCATATTGTGACGTGTTATGTCACGTCCTGGTTGTAAGGTAGTTTGCGTTGGTTAATTATATATATATATATACCTGTATATATATATATATATATATATATATATATATATATATATATATATATATATATATATATATATATATATATATATATATATATATATATTTATATATATATATATATAACTGAAAACTCACACCCCAGAAGTGACTCGAACCCATACTACCAGGAGCAATGCAACTGGTATGTACAAGACACCTTAATCCACTTGACCATCACGACCGGACATAATGAGGTGATAGCCGAGGCTATTTGAACCACCCCACCGCCGGCACTCGGATAGTAATCTTGGGCATAGCATTTTACCAAATCACCTCATTCTTTGGGGCACACGTGAGGAACACAAATGCGAACAAGCCTGAATGGTCCCCAGGACAATATGCAACTGAAAACTCACACCCCAGAAGTGACTCGAACCCATACTCCCAGATGCCACGCAACTGGTATGTACAAGACGCCTTAATCCACTTGACCATCACGACCGGACATAATGAGGTGATAGCCGAGGCTATTTGAACCACCCCACCGCCGGCACTCGGATAGTAATCTTGGGCATAGCATTTTACCAAATCACCTCATTCTTTGGGGCACACGTGAGGAACACAAATGCGAACAAGCCTGAATGGTCCCCAGGACAATATGCAACTGAAAACTCACACCCCAGAAGTGACTCGAACCCATACTCCCAGATGCCACGCAACTGGTATGTACAAGACGCCTTAATCCACTTGACCATCACGACCGTACATAATGAGGTGATAGCCGAGGCTATTTGAACCACCCCACCGCCGGCACTCGGATAGTAATCTTGGGCATAGCATTTTACCAAATCACCTCATTCTTTGGGGCACACGTGAGGAACACAAATGCGAACAAGCCTGAATGGTCCCCAGGACAATATGCAACTGAAAACTCACACCCCAGAAGTGACTCGAACCCATACTCCCAGATGCCACGCAACTGGTATGTACAAGACGCCTTAATCCACTTGACCATCACGACCGGACATAATGAGGTGATAGCCGAGGCTATTTGAACCACCCCACCGCCAGCACTCGGATAGTAATCTTGGGCATAGCATTTTACCAAATCACCTCATTCTTTGGGGCACACGTGAGGAACACAAATGCGAACAAGCCTGAATGGTCCCCAGGACAATATGCAACTGAAAAGTTCAACAACTTCGAGTCACTTCTGGGGTGTGAGTTTTCAGTTGCATATTGTCCTGGGGACCATTCAGGCTTGTTCGCATTTGTGTTCCTCACGTGTGCCCCAAAGAATGAGGTGATTTGGTAAAATGCTATGCCCAAGATTACTGTCCGAGTGCCGGCGGTGGGGTGGTTCAAATAGCCTCGGCTATCACCTCATTATGTCCGGTCGTGATGGTCAAGTGGATTAAGGCGTCTTGTACATACCAGTTGCGTGGCATCTGGGAGTATGGGTTCGAGTCACTTCTGGGGTGTGAGTTTTCAGTTGCATATTGTCCTGGGGACCATTCAGGCTTGTTCGCATATATATATATATATATATATATATATATATATATATATATATATATATATATATATATATATATATATATATATATATATATATATATATATATATATATATATATATATATATATATATATATATATATATATATATTGGTGTATAATGGCAGCAGGTTTTCTTTCAAACATGTTTCATTGAATATGACCGCATATTCTGTATTTATTATTTTCTGGTTTAGGGCTTCTATCCCTCTAACTATTTTCTTAGCATCAGGGCTTAATTGAAATAGGAGTTCTCCAAAACTCATTTTCGTACTTTTAAGGTGAAGAAAAGAAGTGATTTACTATAGAGTGTATTACACTTATTTGTATAATTTGCACGACGTTTCGAACCTCCATGGTTCATTCTCAAGTGAACAGATCTTACAATACTAGTTGATTTTATACCCGCATTAGGTCAGGTGATAATACAATGAAGGTGAAAACACGGGGGGATACATAAGGGATAAACATAGGGGCTGCAGAAGGCTTATTGGCCCATACGAGGCATCTCCTATCTAAACACAAAGATTAATCCAGTGTAATTGGCCTGTTATGTTGGACATTGTCTTCTGTGTTGGCATCGATATGTTCTTGTCTTGTCCTTACTCTCATGGTGGGTAGAGTAAATAGTTCCGTGATTTGGGTGTTCATGGTAGGTCGCTCTATTCTTATGTGAATTGCCTCAAGAATTTGTAATCTTCTTGAATCTTGGGTTTTGTCTATTATGCAAGTATTTTTGTTCAACATTTCTCTTGTTAGAGTAATGTCATGGGCTTGTCTCATGTGATTCCTAGGAGCACCAGATTGAAGATGGCATGTCAAACACCTCGTCAGCTTGGTCGACGTCATACCTATGTACTTACATTGAAGGTTACATCCTTCGTGGGGGCAAGTGTACATGTATACAACGCTTGACTGCTGTAGAGGGTTCTCCGTCGGCTTCGGGCTGTTTTTGATAAGGAGTTCGGAAGTCTTCTTGGTTTTGTAGAATATTATCAGGTTTATGTTTTGGTTAGGAGTAGTGCTTTTTACTCCTTTACGGATTATTTCTTTCATTATTCTTTCCTCTTTTATATGTTCACTGTGCATGGTTGATTTGTAATATAATTTTATTGGGGGTGTTGTGGTTTAATTATTATATATATATATATATATATATATATATATATATATATATATATATATATATATATATATATATATATATATATATATATATATATATATATATATATATGATCACCGTATTTTAAGATGTACTACGACTATAGAAACCCACATAAAGGTCAAAGATGATGAGTTTCTAGATTATCATCGAGAACACTTCTCAAGGAATGAGAGAGGAACTGCAACCCATCTCCTGGAGGGAGCTGATGGCCGAACATATACCATTTACCTGGTTTATGACGCTTACATGCCAAATACATACATACATACATACATACATACATACATACATACATACATACATACATACATACATACATACATACATACAAGTACATACATACAATGCCTAAAGCCACTATTACGCAAAGCGTTTCGGGCAGGAAAAACACTAAGACTAAAACTTAAACAAATGGAAGCATCTTGGCAACATGTCAAGAGGGTCATCACGGAACTCATTAAAAAATATGTGCCGAAAATTAGACCAGCAAAAATGAAGCTAAAAAAAGACTTGAATATTCCTAGGCCTAGTATAGTACACATATGTACTATAATAGACTTCAGATATCATGTATTAGGCCTAGGAAGGTTAGGTTAGGTTGTTTTTAGCTTGCCTTTGCAACATAGAAAATCGTTTTCTGGTTTGTCCAAATTCAGTAGTACCGATTTCTACTTTCTAATTGCATTGTACGGCGGTATAGTATACAGTATGTACTATGGTCCCCATCCTTCCTATAAGTACAGTACTGTACTAACAAAACAGGAGGATGGGTAGATTTATGAATAAATAGTATGCATTGATTATTGCTCTTATGTTTTAAATCATGTTTAATGATTTGATGATTCCTGCCCGAAATGCATTGCGTAATAGTGGCTTTAGGCATTGTATGTACTAGCTCTATCTATATATCGATCCATTAATGTAACATTACTTGTATGTATGTACCCTTCCTGAATAAACATATTTATTTATTTATTTATTTATTTATTTATTTATTTATGTTGCACATGTATGATTTAGGTACAATATTTGTTTCAGATTCGAGGAAAAAAAAAGAGTTGATATATATCCATCATTTGCAACAAGTCCTTGACAATGTCAGCAACAATGCAGATGGTCAGGGACACAGCTGTGACAAGCACAGTAAGTATGTCCAAGTACCTCCTTTCAAATGGCATATTATTTTCTCAGATAGCATTCTATTATTTTTCTCTGATGACATTATTCCTTACTACCCCTCCCTCACCTTTCTCTACTAGGATAGGAGGATGTGAGAACTGTTACCTGTAATTAGGGATAGGATTATAGCTTGTGTAGTTAGTGGTAATTAGTTATGTCATTAAGATAATGAGATAATGGAGCGAGTATAAGGATTACTCGCTACATGTTATTGATCTGCTGTAATATCATGATGCTCTTTTTCTTGTTTTAAAGGTACTAGAGTTGGTTAAAGCCTTCAAGCTTTATTATATATATATGGTTTCATATTATTCTATGAATATAATTTATCTATCACCATCTTTCCCTATTACTGTTCTGTTATATAATTCACGGTGTCAGGTAATTAATGTTATATAATTCACTGTATACAATAATTACTGTAAGTTAACTCAAATTACAGTACATGTACTCTAGTTTCTCACTGTATACTTCAGTTGCTAGATATATTTCTTTGTTTAAGATCGACTACCTGTACTGTATTCTCCTTATAACTTAATATTCACTGTTTTTTTTTTTTACAAGAGTTCTTACATTCTTGTAAATTAAAAATTAAATAAATTTAAATTTTTTATTAAGGAAAAGTACAGATGAAAAGTTACAAACATAATGTTGGATTTATAGATAGAGCTAGTACATACAATACCTAAAGCCACTAATACGCATAGTGTTTCGGGCAAAATGTTACATTAGTGTATGTTAGTGGCTTTGTGAGAAGGTATCATTTAACTAACCAGTCTCCGTGGTGTAGTGGTAAGACACTCGCCTGGCGTTCCGCGAGCGCTGTGTCATGGGTTCGTATCCTGGCCGGGGAGGATTTACTGGGTGCAATTCCTTAACTGTAGCCTCTGTTTAACGCAACAGTAAAATGTGTACTTGGATGAAAAAACGATTCTTCGCGGCGGGGATCGTATTCCAGGGACCTGCCCGAAACGCTACGCGTACTAGTGGCTGTACAAGAATGTAACAACTCTTGTATATATCTAAAAAAAAAAAATTACCAAAATCTTTACTGATACAACTCATTGTACTATACTATACATGATTTAACTACAGACTGAAATTGTCTACCCTCTTTTAGGTACAGTGATAGAAGGAAAATATTTTTGTTAATTCATTATGTCTGGGGACAGGCAGCCAGTTTCAACATACAGTACTTGTTCAGCTTATATCGAGGAATCCTCCCCTCTCGGGTCAAATTACAGACCCTTCCCAGGATGCAACCCCACAACAAGCTGACTAACTCCTGGGTACCTATTGACTGCTAGGTGGACAGAGGCATTAGGTGATATGCCTGGAATTTGAACCTGGAATTCTCGATTGTGAGTCGAGAACGAACCGAACTGTACAACTGAGACCCAAGATGGATATCATTATATATATATTTGCTGGTGGCTATAACCAATGTCGAAGCAGTTCAGGAGAGGTTTTACTTCTGCATGAGCTGTGGTGAGAGTGATGAGTACTGATGATGGTAAAGTCTGGTGATGACTGGTGGTGTATAGTGAGTCCATCTGGTGTGAGACAACAAGAACCAAGGCTGCTCACAACTGGTTTCTGAAGATAAGTCTGTTTAGTGGAATGGCTAGGTCGAGTCAGATTATGGCAAGTCCATCTGGTGGTATTGTGGGAACTGAGGCTGGTCATGGCTAGTGGTTGTAGCTAAGGCCATTTGGTGAAACGGCAGGAACTGAGGCTGGCAAGAGGTGATGCTGTTGTCTGGTGGTCTTTTGTGAAATTTATGTTGATCCGTGCTTGCACTGCCATATATTCCCCAGTCTACTGTGAGGTACAGATGTAGTGGTACTTGCTCATGGTGCTGGTGCTGCTACTGCAGCATTTTGATGTACTGTAGTTGCTACAGTACGTCCTCCCCTCTACTGGCAGCAAAATATATCTGTGGAGAAAAATGCTGCATGTATTTTTCTCCAAGTTATTTTTCTAATTATTGCTCCTTGGGTTATTGGTTAAGAAGGATAAGAGAACTGGATCCTGGGTATTAACTGTATTAGCCGTTGAGATGTAAGTCTCGTCCTTACCATATACTTAGACCTTGATAAAGCATTCAGGAGAATGTCAAAGACTTGGTGTAAATCTTTACATAAAGTACACAAGTGTGGGTATCCTACATCCCTAGGGTTTTATTGGCTTTTTTTTTTTACTGCAGCTCCCACTTTCTGTGTAACTTTCAGTGATTGGTTGATTCTGACTCCATGGTGCTTTTCTTCTTCAATCTGCTGGGAGGTAATATATAAGAGTGATGAATCATTTGTTTCTACCTGGATTCATAGCATACATTGTAGGTGGAATGTCTTGGAATCTGCACTTTTTACATTGTTGTCTTTTTATTACATCTCTTCTTATTTTTTTCAGTGGTCCTCAATCTTCCCACCACAGCAGAGAACAAGGGAAGAGTCATTGTTGTTTGTGAAGAAACTAATAGCAGTTGGGATATCGTCCATCACCTACTTACGTACATTGTTTCCCGAGGTTTGAATTACCATAAAAAATAAAGAATTTTTTTTAGATAAAAAAAATTTAGGTAAACTACTCTGAAATTACTGTATTAAATAATTAACACTAAGCTTGTTTCTCACTTGTCTACAATGTAGAAATATTTTTGACTTCACCCAAATTTAACAGCAGGGGATTAGGTTGTAAACTAATTATGATAAATAACCAAATACAATTTAATTCTTAACATTTACAACTGGTTTGTGGCATATACAGTATAAATAGATTTGAGTTGATATCTTGTGTGCCCACCTCCATGAGGGGCAAGAGGTATGCTTATCCAATAGTAGCTGTAGGGGGGGTAGTGAGGTTTAGCACTTTATGCCCTGCCTTTAACCTTTGTTGTCAATTGAGTTGCCTTTCATGGCTGCTTCTTTCAGTGTATGCTGTTTGTTGACCACTTGTACAGGGTACTCATGAGTATTTGCTTGCATTTCTCAAAATTAATTTTACTTTGGCAATAATAAACTTCTACATAATAAAAAGCCATTATTTACCTGAATTTACCTGAATGCCACCATCTTTCTAGTAGCCTTGATGAGGACAGAAAGCCAGCAGCTTCTTGTTCCTGAAGATTTTTTCCATATGGATTTTGAACTGACGTAATGTCTTGGCATTTTCAGTTTTGGCAGGTGGTCGGTTCCATGCGTTTATAACCCTATGGGGTGAAAAAGCATCTGTTTTTGTGCCCTACAGAGTGGCTTATTGACCCTTATATGTGTTTCATTTAACCTTTGGGAGAGGAGGGTGGTTTTTGGTCTGCCCTTTTCTGCTTTTGCTTCCTCGGACCAGGGCTGGCTTCTTCTCTGCTGTTCTGTTTGTTCATTGTGAATAGGTCAGACACTTAGATGTTTGGTGTTTCCTCCATTCTTAGTGAGTTCCTGATCTATTTTAGTCCCACTTGGGTCTCTAGCCCAGTGGTCTGGTCTTGTTATTTGAGTTGCACACGGTTTTTATTTTCTCAGCCTTTTCATTTGACCTTCGTCTTTTTTTTTATTACTCCTGTGGGGTGGCTGCACACACTTATTGGAGACAATGCCCTGTTGCAAAAAAAAAAGTAAACTTTTTTTTCCTTCTAATGTTATTAAAATGCATTCCTAATCACAGGGAATTCTTTTTATGTGGTGGTATTTTTATGTGTCTTCTTTGGCTGTGGTGATGTGAGAAAATCTCACGAATAGTGTCACTATTCACAAGTGTTCATAGAGCCCTGTGGTGGTTACCTTTGTGTGGGGGGGGGGAGGGGAGTTGCCAGAGGTCTGACAGGTTGAAAGAATTCCTTTATGTAATTAATTGTTTGTCCCAAATAGTTCATTCAAGAATATTCACACTGTATTGTATTTAAAGGCTTGTTTGGTGAGCTAGCCCAGTAACTAGAGTTTGTCTCTGCAAAAACCGTTTAAGAAACTGTGATTTAAAGCAAATATGTATACATTAGTACTTGCATATTAGGAAATCTTTGAAGGAAATCTCCATTGGAATAGGGTACTTAAATGCATGGTTTCTCTTTTGCATAGGGTTCATACAGCAACCGGAACCTTGATGGACTACAACTCAAAATGCTACTTGAAAACTCCTCATGTAATAGTTCCAACATGGTTGTTTCCTGGATCAAGGGTTGCTTTGAAGCCATTGAGAAAAAATACGTAAGAATTGGTTTGGCTTTCGTTAGAATTGCTTATACATTTTATAAACTTATACCTGGCAAAGTTAAACAATTACAATTGATTGTAGGGAAATTGCATGAAATAGACTTTTTATTAACCTGAACAATAATTTCAGTTACGACAGTTGACGCTAGTGATCTATAATGACCCAGACAAGCCAGAATTAGCTCTAGAGACATATACTTTCAAATTGCGATACACTGAAGAAGAGGGAGCAGTTATTAGTGAATTGGAAGCCAGTTCCAATCCGTAAGTACAAACCATCATTTTTGTTGCTATGTTCCATTATTCCCAGCAACCCCCCCCCCCACTTCTTTTTTGCTTATCTCCTCCTTTTCTCTCCCTTCTGTTTTTCTGTTTGATATTTGACTTGTAGTCTTAATTGTAGGTCAATGAAAGTACCTTGTATGTGACACTTCTCAGAACAATTCTGGAAAGTGTGGTGATGACTGCAGCTGGATTCCTGTCCCCATTGAGGCCACTAGAAAGATAGTGACCCTAGGGTAAATTTAGGTAAAAATGAGGTATGAGGAAGGACTGAAGGATCTTAACCTTACATCACTAGAAGAGAGAATAAACAGAGGAGACATGATCGTCACTAAAAAAAAAAAAAATTCAGGGAAATAGTCAGGACAGACCAGGGCAGATTATTCAGCTCGGTTGGTACATGAACAAGGAGTCATATATGTAATCTGATGAGCCACAGAGACCTTAAAATAAAGTTTGTCATGGTCAAAATAGTAAACAAATAGATTGTATTAAGAACTGAAGTGGTGGAGGCTGACTCCATACACAGTAGTACAGTTGGGGGATAATTCCCGACTCACAATTGGGAATCCTGGGTTCCAATCCTGGGGTGTGACAAAAGTGGTTGGGCATATTTCCTTTTACCTAATGGCTAGCAGTAAACAGGTACCCGGGAGGCAGTCACCTGTTGTGGTTACATCCTGGGAAGGGTCAGCAGTTTGAGCTTGGACGGTGACTTCAATCAATACCAGCCTAATGTAATAATTCATTGTCAGGGGACAGGCAGCCGAAGTGTATTCATTCATGTTAGGCTTGAATGAATAAGGGTCATGTTAAGGGTTGAGAGGTGGGACCCAAGAGCCTTACTTTCCTTCCCCTCTCTTGTTTTCTTTGTGTTTTCTTTTATATCTTGGTAACTGACATAATATGTTGTAAGATATTACAAGAGTTAATGTTGACAATTTTTAGTTTATTTTGACCTGAAACCTCATGTGTTAAAATATTAAACTTCCAGTGTATTGAATTTGTATCATTCAATAATTAAAAAAACTTATGAGAAATATTTTTTTAGAAGTAAGAAGGAGAAAAGAGTGGACGTGAAGAAGTCAACAGAGAAGATGCTGCGTACTATACTACTGTTGACGCAGACACTGAAGCCCCTGCCTAGGAAGATTCACTTGGCAATGAAGCTGGGCTATTATGACAATGGTAAATTGTAATCAGTTTTTATGTGTTTTGCCTAAATTAACATGTTTTCAGGAGTCCATACAGTGTAACCTGAGTTGAGTTTATTCTCAAGAGAAAATGGCCATGGACTCAACTATAATAATAATAATAATAATATAATAATAATAATACAGAAATAACAGTATTTATTTATAAAATATTCACACATAAATATAATACAAAGGTATATTTCAAGTTACAGATGTTGCATATCACGTAAGGCTACGACTATGCAAGGCATTTCAGGCAAAACTTAGAATTCAGTTAAAAATTAGTATAGGTATAATGGAGTAAATACTTAAAACCTGTACTAAATGAGGAATAAGCTCGCAGATGCGAGATGTTCAAGACATGTAATAAATTCTATACAATATAAATGCAGTATCAGTGTGGTGTGCCATATGTTAACATATATTAGTTTTTGCCTGAAATGCTATGCGTATTAGTGGCTTTAAGTATTTGTATGTACTAGCTCTGCCTATAAATAATCAAAATGTTTGTAACTCTGCAACTATGTATATACTTCTCCTAAATAAAATATTATTATTATTATTATTATTATTATTATTATTATTATTATTATTATTATATGGCCAGTTTTGCTTTCCCTTTGTTTAAAGGGATGCAGTCCTGCAATTTTATAGCTTTAATGCTTAAATAAACAAAGTTGCTTCAAGCATGTGCAACATGGTAGTCTGTGAGAATGCTGTCACGAACATGTTTTTATTTTCTATCACTTTGTGAGTTTATATTATGTTCTTGTGATAATTAGTTCTCCTATGTTGCCTCATGTAACCATGCTACAAAAGGAAGGAGAGCAATTTCTTGGCCTAGTTCACGATGCTATTTTCATATAGTAAGTGACTGATTAGTTAATAATTGTTAATTATTAGTTAATAATTATTATTTAATTATTATTATTAATTATTATTAGTTACTATTATTAATTATTATTAAATAGTCTACATGTAAATTTAAATTTCATTCAGAATGTGTTGTTTTTGTCATTCAAACTCATACTTTGCTTATTTCACATTTGCACTAATAATACATTAGTTGTATGTTATGTCTTCAGTGACCCCAGAAGACTACGAACCTCCAGGATTCAAGGAAGGTGGCCATGGGGGGTGTATGTTTGAGAGTGAACCCATCAACATAAAGGTTTAGTAATTTATGAAACGTAACTTTTCAACAACTGTTATTACACCTTTACCAATTAATTGGTAGTTCGTTGATTAAATTCAATATTTTTTTTGTTTTAAAGTGTAAATAATGTATTAAAATATTTACGATCTAAATAGGCTTTTATTTTTATAGAATTGCTGTGAAATACATTCATGGTCTTTTCACAAGGTTGGCGATGTGACTACTCGTTTCCACACAATAAAGCTTCGAGTAAGTGTGGATAGGAAGTCATATTCCACGGACGAAAACTCTGCAGTAAGTGTCGTATGCAAATCTATCTTGTATTATATGCATATTTACATTAGTGTCATTTATGTTGGTTCCTCCTCTTTATCCCTGCTGGTGTGGAACATTGGCATGCTCAAATATATTTGTCACTAAGATGCACGCTGTATTATTTGTGTAGAACAATAAAGCATAGTGTTTTTGCTGTCATTACACTGTATAGACACTTTATATATGACTATACACATTTCATGCGTGATTATGAACCACTAAGCAGTTCTGTAGGATATGGTAATCTCATGACATGTTATCAGAGTTCAGCCTAATTTTTTCAGGATCAATAATGGGTTTATAACCCCATGGATGAAAAAGCATTTCCTGTCCCACATTGTGCCTTGTTGGGTTTGAAACTGTTGCTCCTTGTTTGTATTACATCTGACGTTTTAAAGCTGTTGTCTGGATCAATGTCCTCCAAATTGTTCAATATTTTAGAAGTTTCAATGAGATCTGCCCTGTTATGTCTCGTTTGCAGTGTTATTAGCCCTGTGGCCCTCAACTATTCCTGGTATGCGAGTCAATTTAGTAATGAAATCATTTTTGTTGCCTGGTGGTGTTGAACTTTCTCAAAATCAGCTTCTGCATATGAGTGTGTTTGGGTATAAATAGACTACAGCTGCTTTGTGTAGACTAATAGGCCTTCTGCAATTTCCTTTATTCTTAAGTTCCTTCACAGATGCACATGTCCCAAGTAAAAAATTAAAACTTAGAACTATCAATATCAGAGGCCCGAGACTGTTCAACACGCTTCCACTACACATAAGGGACATAACTGGATCAGTCCCTGAGCCCATTATGTGCCTCTATAACACTTTCCACTACTGCCCACAAGATGGGTATGGGGTGCATAATAAATGAACTAAACTAAAACTAACACATTAGTGAATAATGTTATTTCTAGGCCATATATTTTATTTAGATTTAGGTGACCTTTATATATTTTATTTCCATGTTGGTAAGTGATATTTGTGTCTAATTTTATCTTAGGAGGAAAAGGAGGATAGCAGTTTTCTAAATAAATCTATCACAAAAGACAATATGCAATCTTCACAAAGTACTGAGGTCTTGATTCGAAGTTATGCCAAGCTTTCCTTGCCACGCACTCTTTCCAGTGGATCTCCATCCACAGGTTTGCCATGTTATTTTATGGTAATTTATAGTTTATTTCCTTTTGAAATATGTTGATGTCTAGTTTATAGAATTTACATTCCAAATGTGGTTAGTAATTAACATATAATTTTCATTTTAGGCAGAAGCTCTTGCATCAATTATAATGATAATCATGATGCAGCTGTTAATGGTCACCTGATGAAGGAACATGATTGTACAAGAAGTGGGAACCAATTAGAAGACAACACAATGAGTACAGATATTTGGGTGCCAAGTGTCACTCCAGAAAACACTTCCACTAACACAATTTGTAGATTAGTAAAGAGTTCTCAAGACGATGCTCAGTTGGTGCCCCAGATGTCAACACAAACTTCCACATCAAACTTACAACCTTTTATGAAGGTGACACACAATTCTAATGTAAGGACACCATCCCTCCCAAGTCCAATACAAACTACGCCAGGTATGTAATTATCTGTATTCCAAATTACTGAATAACTATTTAATTGATATTTCAGATATTCAATTAGGGTAATTTAGTTACATGTATATCTTGAGGTTATCGTGAGATGATTTCGGGGCTTTTTTAGTGTCCCCGCGGCCCGGTCCTCGACCAGGCCTCCACCCCAAGGAAGCAGCCTGTGACAGCTGACTAACACCCAGGTACCTATTTTACTGCTAGGTAACAGAGGCATAGGGTGAAAGAAACTCTGCCTATTGTTTCTCGCCGGCGCCCGGGATCGACCCCGGGACCACAGGATCACAAGTCCAGCGTGCTGTCCGCTCGGCCGACCGGCTCCCATAAGTTATACAGTTGAAGTTTGATACCATATTTGCCCAAATGTATACAAGCCTCACAATTCTAAGCTGCATGGTTGGGTTTTGGACATGTTTCATGCATAAACGCTTGCAGTGTGATTGTAAGCCACACCCGAATTTGACCAATCACTTTATTTTAAATGCCAAAAGTGATTTTTAAAATAAGTTACTTGTTGCCATGTGTGCAATATGATTTAAGACTTAATTAACTGAGGTGTTTAAAGGTTAAAACTTAAAACCCAACTTCAAAAATTGCTCTTCAATTGTATGATGCCTCCTCTCATTGGGAAATGGTGTAATGGTAATGAATGTACTGTACGTACTGTAATTTATGTACGTATCAACTGTATGCATGTTTATTATCATCATCATCGAGAAAATCCATTTAGTTTTATCCATTGTAATTAGTAGAAGCCATGAGGAGGATTGGAGCCTATGTTCTGAGTACTCCTAAGCACAAGCCTTAGACCACTACACCACTGATTTTCTCTTTGATACATCACATTACTGTAATGTGATTTCTTTGTACTTTATTTTTATTATTATTATTATTATTATTATTATTATTTATCATAGCTAAGTCACATTTTCTTCACCTCATCTAGTCCAGCTGACTTATCGTTACTTGTATAGTACGTGAAAAATAGATTAATCAGATTAGAGGATTCTTTGCTGATTTTTAAGTTGCAAAGCTATTATTAAATGTCAGATTAAATCATGTTTTCCAAATTTATGAATAGATTTAATCTTTGTCTTTGAGTCTGAAAAATATGCACATACAGTGACACTTCGGTTTACGAATGCCTCTATTTACGAACTTTTAGTGTTACGAGCCCAATTTCTTCGTAAAATCCGAATTGGATTACGCGCTTTGCCTCGGGAAACGAAGTTTGTTGATACGCGTATGGCCGATCTGGCACGTGGCAGCACGGTGATCGCGCCTCAGTTTACCAGTGCCTCCCGCCTAGTGACAATCGCATCTGAATTCTTTGTAAAAAATTAAAGTTTTTTTTAGTTTTTTTGGATATTTGAACATAAAAGTTATATATCTTGCCATGGGTCCCAAGAAAGCCAGTGGTAAGGTTCGAGCCGAGAAAACACATGTGAGAATGACCATAGAGGAAAAACAAAAGATCATTCGTAAACATGAAAATGGTATGAGGGTTGTTGATGTAGAGTAGAGGATGTCCCTTCCTCATTTATTAAGAAAATGTGTGCAGTATGGGAAGAATTGCAAAGTTTTACTGAAAATTGTCTCCCAAATCAAGCTGTAGCAGACCGATGTGTTAAGCTTTTCAATGACAATGTGATGTCTCACTTCAGACAAGTGTTACAATGTAGGGAAAAATAAGTGTTGCTAGACAGGTTTTTAGTGAGAAAAACAAGCAGTGAGCCACAAGCAGGTCCCAGTGGCATGCAGGCAAAATGTACCAGAGAGTGTGCCCCAGAGAAGTCATCACTACCTGATGTTATAATGGAAGGGGACTACCCTTCCAAACACTTAACACCTCTCCTCCTTCTCCCCTCCTCACCGTCTTCCACGTGCCAACAAGAGTCATCAGTAAAGGTAAGTAATAATTTGTACATACTTTAGTACTGAAGATTTGAGTGAATAAGGTATAAAATTTACTTTGAAGTTAATTTTTTGGGGAGTCGGGAACAGATTAATTCAATTTACATTATTTCTTATGGAGAAATTCGCTTCAGTTTACGAATATTCGGCTTATGAGCCGTCCCTGGGAATGGATTAAATTCGTAAGCTGAGGTACCACTGTACAGTAATTGGAATATGACACTGACTCTTTATTCAGAACATTGGCCCCTCAAAAAAATATATGTGCATACTTATTATTACATCTCCCTTGCATGAATACATCTTGTATAGAGTTATTCTCTTGTAATGAATACATCTTATTTACAAACCTATTTGTTCTGGTAACGTTATGAGACAGTGTTAAGACAATGAAAATCGGACAGGATCACCAAAACCTCCGTTAACTGCCATACTTTTTAAGGGAAATAAACTTGTGGCATTAATGAAAAAATTACAAGGTAAAATTTTCTGATAAAATATAAGAGAATTCAGGTATTTAATTCAACAATTTATTTCCTGTCAGCATCAGCAGTGAGTACTCGCAGTATGAGGGCATCGAACAACCAATTCGAAGCTGGCTTCATGGTACGGTGTCCCTGTAATGTTAATCATGATGATGGCCTCATGATACTTTGTGATATGTGCAACAATTGGCAGCATGCAGTAAGTACCATTCTCAAGAGTTGTAGCGAGGTAATGTAGTAAGGGTACTGTATATAGGTGGTCTTTATGCGGTACCATTCTCAAGAGTTGTAGCGAGGTAATGTAGTAAGGGTACTGTATATAGGTGGTCTTTATGTGGTACCATTCTCAAGAGTTGTAGTGAGGTACGATTCTGAGTGATTCTTCAATGAGTGGCCTGACTTTGTACAGTGTCAGAAGAAGTGGCAACATGAAAGGGTGTCTGCTCTGGTGTGGGTTGTTGTGTTATTTATTTATTTATTTATTTATTTATTTATTTATTTATTTATTTTATTCATTTATTTATATACAAGAAGGTACATTGGGTTTATGAGAGTACAGAGCATTGAAGTTTTACATTCTTGTAAAGCCACTAGCGCTCATTGTGTTTCGGGTAGAAACACACTAAATGAAATTTAACACACTGTGATTAATTTTGGGGTTCCTGCCTGGAAGTTCGTCACCCATTTATAGTTGTAATAAGTTGGAGGGGCCCTGTGTCTGGGAGGATCTCCCCATTTTAGCCACAGTGGCTCCCTGATAAATTATAAGGCCTGATAGTGGTTTACTAATGTTTCTAAATTTTCAGGTGTGCTTCTGTGTGCTGGATGAAAGTGAGGCACCACAACGCCACATCTGTGAAGCTTGTGCCACACCTGACACACCCTCCACAGATCCCACCCTCACAAACCATCCTGAGGTATCACCCATTATTTTACACAAGCATTTTTATTGTCAGTATTTCACTTACATATTCAAGAAATATGTTCCAGGTATTTTATTGTAGGTGTAGAGTATGTTAGTGTGTGTGTGATGTCTCCTGTTCTCAGTCCTATATTATGACTTGTTGAGCTTGAAACCGTTGCACCTTGTTTGTGTTACATCTAACTTTCTGAAGAAAATATCCGGATCAACATCCACTAACTTGTTCAGTATTTTAAAAGTTTCAATGAGATCTGCCCTTTCATGCCTGATATGCAGTGTTGTTAGCTCTGTGGCCTTCAAGTGTTCCTGATATGAGATATGACTCTGGAATGACTTTTATTGCCTGGTGTTGCACTTTCTCCAGAGCAGCTATGTTGCATCAGAGATATATACAGTTGAACCATTACCTTCTTTTACTTATAGTCAAAAGTACTCTTTGATTATCCCAAGTTTGGTTAGTTTTTCTGACTGCTGCACCCACCTGTTGTGCAACTTTTAATGAGTGGTGGATCTTGACTCCAAGATCCGTTTCTTCATCAATCTGCTGTGATGTCAGTCGCATCAATCTGCATCAGTTAAATCAAATTGCATCAATCTGGTATTAATTTGGTAGTCATGACCTGGGTTGTTATGCCCCACATGCATGGCCTTTCATTTATCGATATTAAAAAGCACTTGCCAGTTGTCTGACCATTTGCGGAGTTCATGTAAATCTTTTTGTAAGGCTTCAATATCATTTATCATTTCCCACTTTACCATATATCTTTGCGTCATCTGCAAATTTGATGATGTAGTTTGTAATATTCTCGTTTATGTCATTAATGTATATGACAAAAAGAGTAAGTCCCAAAATGTACCCTTGTGGCATTCCACTTATCACATTTTTCCATTCAGATTCGATTCCATTTAGCACAACCCTTTGTTTTCCTTCAACCATTGTTTTATCCATTCTGATATTTTACCATTTATCCCATGGGCCTGTAATTTACTTGCTAGTCTTTCATTTGGTATTTTATCATGTGATTGTGCCAGATTCTTTAAACAAAGTGTCTTTCACAGGTGATTATGTGAATTATCTGAATTTACCTGAGTCACTAACACTAGTGGCCTTAACGAGGGCAGGAAGAGGCGGCTTGTCGAAGGTCCCCCCATTTGCCTTGATCTTTTCCAGCTGTACTGTACTTTAAAAGTTAACAGTTTTTTTGCATTTACGGCTACGACGGGTAGGCAGTTCCATGGGTTTGTAACCCTGTGGGTGAAAAAGTATCTCCTGTTCTCAGTCCTACATTGTGCTTGAGCTTGAAACTATTGCTACTTATTTGTGTTACATCTGACCTTTTGGAAGAAATCTTCCAGATCAACGTCCTCCAAATTGTTCAGTATTTTAAGTTTCAGTGAGATCTGCCCTGTGTAGCCTCTTTATGGGGGTGTATAGCCTCTGTAGGGAGTGTAGCCACATTCGCTACACCCCTGTGTAGTGAGTGTGAAGCCTCCAGTACTTTTGGTGTACTGTACTTAGATTTTTTCAGATACCTTTATTGGTTTTTGATGTTAGTGAGAGTAAACCAATTTATCAGTGCATTTTTATGACCTGCTATGTTACTCTTGTCATTAATATCAAACAATTTCTCACATAGTTGGAGATGTGCTGCCTTTACCGCCGTACTCTGGTGTTTCTTCGTGACAAAAGTCATCGCATCACTGCCGCTGTTCTTGGCCAACGCCTTGGTGTTAACATTAGTATTGCAAAGAAGATCTTCAACCGAGTCCAGAAGGACAAACTTGTAAAATCTAAGGGAAAAGCGTAAGTTTTCTAAGTGTTATTAAGTGTTATTTACCTCAATTTATCTGAGGGCCACCATCTCAAGTGACCTAGATGAGGAGAGGAAGCTGGCAGGTTGTGAAAGGTCCCTTCATTTTTCCTGATGATTTTATTCATCTGGATTTTGAATTGCAGCAATGTTTTGGCATGTACAGCTTTGGCGGGTAGGCAGTTCCATGGGTTTATAACCGTAGGGTTGAAAAAGCATTACCTGTTTTCTGTCCTACATTGGTCTCTTGTATGTGTTACATTTATGTGGGATGACTTAAAAAAAAACAGAAGTAAGAAGACATTTTCTGGTAGTTTAATAATTATTTTTTACAATAATTGGGAATTAAAACAATCAATATGAGACTTTCCCGAAGTGTTTTAATATGACAGATTAAGTTATGAATTATAATAAAGTGTTTCATTGGGAATATGGTAAATAAGGTAATATGGTAAAATATGTTTCATTAAAATATGTTTCATTCGTTTCATGTTTCAAAATATGTTTCATTGGGAATATGGTAAATAAGGGAAAGTAGGATTATTATGGGAAGATTTGGGTAAAGTGATTTGATAAATGAGAAAATAATTTTTAGGATTAGAATGAATAACTTGTGTTTCTAATATCTGATTTTTTATGAATCATCTTTCCAGGGGAGTGTTTCCGAACCACACTAACATCCTGCAGTTTGCATTTCCTATGTATCTCAATAGAAAGATACATGAAGGCAAGACAGATACTGATAATGGTGTCAGTGATGCTCCTCGAGTAAGTTTCACTTGTGAGAGTTAGTGACAATATATACAAAATGTATAATAATAATAATAATTCATTGTGACAGGGGACAGGCAGCCAGTGTGTGTATTCGTTCAAGTTAGGCTTGTATGGAGGGGTCCCCCCCCCCCCAATGTGCAATAAAGGTGGAACTAGTTTGCCCAATGACCATACACAGTGCCACTTTAGCAGTGTTCATGCACTAATGAATGGCTCAGAAGCTTTCAACTCTGCCATGACATTAGGTACATTAGAGTACATGGTGAATGACAGTCTGCTGAGGTTACCTCATCACCATTAATCTCCACTTCAGTCAACCCAACACTATCATCATCCACCACCATCTTTTCTATCTAAATAACAATGCTCAATCAACTACAGTCTTCAAGATACAAGTTAACAAGTGGATCAGAACTTCTCATATTGGTGAGTACAAGCAAAAGCATTGTGTTGAATTTCTTCAACAAAATTTCAAATTATTTTTTCCCTAGCTTTTCATGATGATGAACCACTTATAGTCTCAGTCCCGAGGGGTTCGGAAAGCACGTGGCTGTCTGTACCTAGAACAGTTAAATTTGCAAAACAAAGTAGTCTTCCTATCAACATGCCTGGCTTCCTGTCCTCATCAAGGCCACAAGAGAGATTGTGTCCTTCAGATAAATTTAATCTAAACATATATAAATATTTCTGTTATCATTCACAGACTCCAAACAGCATGTGTTCAACTGCAGATTTTGATAATGATGTAACTCCAGATCTACCCATATATTCTCTTCGTGACTCCATTGCTGCCTCTAGAGCTGATGAGTGTACGAAGGTGATGGCCATGTCACTTGATGAGACATTAGACATTGTCAGTGACACTCAGGATGTAACAGTGGGCACTCAGGCAATGCAGATGGTTATTGACAATGGTTTAGAGGTAATTGATAGTGAGAAAAGTGAACCTAACCAAGAAACCATATCTGAAATTATGGCCACAGCTGGTGACACTATGGCAACATATGGCTCTCAGCTTGCCACTGAAGAAAACATCACAACCTGTGCCTTAACTCCCACTAAGAGTCTTCAAAATTCCAAGGATGAAGATAAAGTATGTCGTACAGTATGTCAGCATTATTTGGGTTACCCTTGCAAAATATATGTATTGATATTCATCTATGCTACCCCTTAGGTTTGTATACTATAACAGATGTTTATTATTTACTACAGTACTGAAACATTATGACATGTTTGAGTGAGAAAATTATTGTTTGGTGGAAGTCAAATGTTTTGCATATTGTTCAGCAGTCAAAATACAAACTTTTTACTTGGTTTGTGTGAAATGTATATAAATATTTATGGTTTGTACTAACACACTTTCCGGAATTAACGTTCATGATAAATTTTTGAAACATTCAGTCATGTATTATCAGTAAATATTGAGATGTAGAGTACGTGTGGGATTGGATGCTAGGTCTGGATGCTTTAGTAAGACATGTAAACAAATGTAACATGACTGGGTTAAAAAGAGCCTTTATGTGGGTGTAACACTGTGGTTAACATGTAGGGACACTGGGAATATGTGCGAGTTAGGTCACTAAGACTTCATATGATACGAAAGAAATTTAACTGGTTTCACATTCAGTGTTCGTGGTTTATAAAGATGTATAGCATATTCAAATCTCTTTGTAAATGAGAGCTTAAAAATATAGTTAGCAAAAAATGTTTCCACCTAAAACTTACATACATTACATGCATTTGGTTTTATCTTAATTAGATTATGGGTTCCCACTTACTTGTGGGCATCATTGCCAACACCAACACCTTTGCAGATGAGGAGTCACAATAACATGGCTGAAATATGTTGACCAAACCACACACTAGAAAGTGAAGGGACAACGACACCGAAACATTTATTAAAAGCAATGTTTATTGCCTCGCCTCCTTCCTTTATCACAATGTACTTGAGAATGGTCCAAGATGGACTGAAACGTCATCGTCCCTTCACTTTCTAGTGTGTGGTTTGGTCAACACCAACACCTTTATAGTGCATCATGAGGGCTTGTGTTTAAGTATACTGTATGGGCATTCTGCTCTTACCTGGCACAAAGTGTTTATGCTGATGATGGAATTTTATCCCTGCATCATAGATGTGACTGGTAATGTCATTGGTACTTGTGAGACTCCACCACCGATCTCACTCACATTTACATGGAATTTTAATCAATACCAATGTTATTGATACAAGTAATACTGTAAGTGGATTGTAACATTAAATGTTGTACTGTACATGATGATTTGTGAAATCAATAACTTTTATATACAGTACAGTACCTGGATATAATTAATTATATATATTAAAGTTACTGATTTCACAAATGATCATGTATAACTTTTAGTGTTAGAATCCACTTATTACTTGTATCATTATACTCCATCTTCAAAATGCAGTACATTGTACCTGTATTGTACTCTACATATATTCCTGCATATTATTCCACAGGTTCGACCATGTTCAGTCTCGGTCATCATCTTTTTGTGAAGCCTTGAGACTTACTGTAAAGTCGTTCATTACTCTTTCAGCAACTTTCAGAAAGCAACTTTTTCTGGAACATTTCAATTAGTATTCCTATTCTTGCTCCTTTTACTTATGGCTCAACATCTGCCACTAGTATATAATTTTATTTGATTTCCCAGCAGCAGCAGCAGCAGTTACCAAGTTCAAACTCCTGTTTTGAATGCCAAATGTTTGGACAATTGTTGCAGGATTTAGAAACTTTTGTAGAAGCCTCAAGGAAAATTCAATTTTCAATGATTTTTTTTCTTTTAATAAGAATTCACTTCTGGCTATTACAGAGAAAGGGCTACATTATCAGTTTCGTGCACTGTAACCTTCAATCTATCTTAGTATTTGAGGTCACGTAGTGATGGAATGATCTATAATAAGTTGTATAAGAATACTGTTCTCTTCCTCAGGTGTGTGCCAGTGATAAGAAGTCCCAGGGAAGGAAATCTATGAAGCGAAAACGCACACTTGTTGTTGGAGAAGTCAGACTTTCCTGTGGCAAGAAAACTGTCTCCTCAGAATCAATGGTAACTTCTGACTGCCGCCATTCAAATATTGTAAATTTTATGTTCAATTTAATTGGATGCATATACAAAATATTATATTTTAAATAGCTATTGGAAATTTATGTAAACAAATTATTCTGTGGGCTTGTGGCAAGGCTTGCCTGGATCATGGCACAGTCAGTTCGGATACACATGGAACTGATGTTACACAGGCATATGTGTGCACAAACTCTTCAGCACGGGTGGGACACGAACAAGGGGACACAGGTGGAAACTTAGTACCCAGATGAGCCACAGAGACGTTAGAAAGAATTTTTTCAGAGTCAGAGTAGTTAATAAATGGAATGCACTAGGAAGTGATGTGGTGGAGGCTGACTTCATACACAGTTTCAAATGTAGATATGATAGAGCCCAATAGGCTCAGGAATCTGTACACCAGTTGATTGACAGTTGAGAGGCGGGACCAAAGAGCCAAAGCTCAACCCCCGCAAGCACAATTAGGTGAGTACAAGTAAATCATATGGTACCTTTGCAGGGGCTTATAAAAGTGCTGGGAGTCACTGGGGGATGAGCCACCTGGCCAGCATAAAAAAATATTTAGAAGCATCAATTCTTAAAAGCAGAGCATATTAATTTCAGTGGTAAATTAGTCCAACCACCAATGAAAACACATGCACCTATTACCCTTGACCCATATGTTGCAGCATGCTACATAGTAGTCTCTGTGCAAACTCTCAATCTTTGAATCACTCCTGACCCATTTTAATCCATAGAGTTACACTGTTTTTCAAACTAGATCATATGAGAATGGGCAGACCCACAACTGAGTTACCCAATTTAATTCTAAAATTAAAATGCTCATGACATTTTCTGTACATTCAGACAATGTCCTTCATACATTGCGGTGCAAACTCAGGCTCTCCCTGCCATCAACTTGCAATAGTAGTGTTCTAAAACAACCTAACTCAGTCATCAACTACTACTTCACACTCTGCCGCCCCCTTTGCTTGTGTCTGATCTGTCTGTCACTGACGTTCCTGTAGCTCCAGTCTAATCCTCTCCCTAAAACCGTGCAACTGACTCCCGATCTTGTTGACACACTTGACACTCGCATTGCGGATGTACTCGAGAAGACGCTGGACCAACTCCTGACTAAATTCTTTCCTCAACCCTCCGACCCATTCCTGAGGCTGACCCAGCGCATCCCTCCTCCGCATCTACTATGCTTGACATCCATCCTGATATTCGAATGTCAACATTAATACACAATTTGAGTCACCACACAAGAAATTGAGAGCAACTACGGCTGACTGCCCCTGGACATCACACAACACCTAAGCTGGAAAACACAATATATGACAACCTTACAATTCACTCACCAAAGTCTCTGAGATTTAAGTTTTGTAGAGAGAAGGGGGGGGGGGGGTGGCACAGCTGATAATTACCTATCACATTCTTTTATCTCTGTGATCTAGAATTTTGCAAACCTGTTAAGCAATACAGTACTTGCATTATACAGTATTTTAATTTCATTGTTACCTTACCCTGTTAAACAAAATCCACTTTCCATTTCAGAACATACACCATTTTGAGATTTCTGATTCCCAGGGTTCTGATGGCTTATATGAGAAGAGAGTGAAAACATCTACTGCAACTGACATCTAATAAAGGCATGTAGACTGTTTTGTCAAGCCAATTTAAATCCTATATGCCATTAATAAAATAGAAAATGTTAAAGGCTGTTTGTGTGCGCATGATACAGCAGTACTTTACTGATATTTGGGCTTCAGGCAAAAGCCATACAAAGGAACCGTCGAGTTATTCGGCACTTCCGAATACTGTTCTCTTCTGGCTATCTTATGATTGATGGTGATGAATATGCAAGCCTTTTATTTGTATAGCAACATGCTTTATATATATTCCACTAATCCATAGATATTGTACTGTATTAGAAAAATATTCAAAAGGAAAAAAAGTGATGAATTAACTGTATATTTGTTTTAAATTAAAACATTTTGTTTATTATTATGTATTAGTGTTCTACAATATTCTATTAGTTTTATTATAGTTTGTCTTCAGTTCTTGTTCCTTTTAGGAATTTCATATGAAGGGAGTGAGAGGTGAGGATGTTAGCCTCATGAAAAATTATCTCCAGAAACCGTTGTGGATGTTTTCTTTATGACTTAGACATGTTAGAATAGTTTATACAAAGGCATCAGTGTTACCTAGTGTAACAGTCACCAGAGTGAAGGAGAATGCCTCGTTAAACTGAACAAGTAACAGACAGAAAGGAGCACAAAGTTTCATAAGTGCACAAGTAACACAGTTGAGAGAGTACCACAGAGATCCACCAGTAATACGATGAGTCACAATAACATGGCAGAAGTATAGGCACCCAACCCACAAATCTAAAAATGATGAATACATAACTTGATAAGTTTATGACAGCCCAAAACCATCATCAGTTCTCAATTTTGATATTTGTGGGTTGGGTACCTCATCCATCAGTAACTTATTTGTACCCTGTAATAAAATATATTTCAAATATTTTGAATTGTAATAAATGAGGTAAGTTACAGTACTGTATTTACATTTTATGTTACAAGATTTGTACCCTGTAATAGAATATGTTTCAAATATTTTGAATTGTAATAAATGAGGTAAGTTACAGTACTGTATTTACATATTATGTTACAAGATCAATGGCCTACAATTTTTGTGACAATTTTGTTCAATTTTACTTCATGAAAGGAGACAAGATGTTAATAAGTTCTCTCAGAGTACAGTACACTCACCATGCACCACCACCACGGGATGGTCTACTTAACTACATTGTTCTTGATTGATGACATTTTCTTGTCGTAACTTATAGTGTCCTAACAGTCTAGGTCGGGTTGTTCTTGATTGACGACATTTTCTTGCCGTAACTTATAGTGTCCTAACAGTCTAGGTCGGGTTGTTCTTGATTGACGACATTTTCTTGCTGTAACTTATAGTGTCCTAACAGTCTAGGTCGGGTGCAGGTGTTGCTTTCACAATATTTATTTTATTTTGAAAAGAAGGATGAGTTGTACAATACTATTAGGTACCTATCCCATAAAGGGATACCGTATGGTTTGTCATTTTTATTTTCCTTGTGATGTCTTTATGAAACATCAGCATTTTGACTTGACGTTTCCACTATGGCACATTGGCTGTCACTGCTCTCTTAATTTTGGTAAAATTATTGCTAAAACAAATTTGTCATTCATATTTTTTATTACATTTATAACAAGAAAAATAACAGCTCTTCTTCAACCACCAACAGGCCCACACATGGATAATAATAGCATAAGAGAGTAAATATTTACAATGAATTAGTGAGACTAATTCTATAATAAATATTTATTATCTTATGCTATTATTATCCATGTGTGGGCCTGTTGGTGGTTATAAATAGGAGCTGCATAGCATGGGCCAATAGGCTTTCTGCAGTTCTTATGCGGCTCTTATTTGTATCCACTTAATTCCCATTCATTTTTGTTGTAAGTCACCTCACTTCACCTCTCTCTCCTGCCTATATATATGTCCAATACTTGACTTGTAAATCATAATCATTCCTTCTGAAGATGTATTAATATACGAAAGTACTTAAGGAAATTCCTGTTTCAATTCTTCCTCCGTGGTCTGACACTCACATTTTTCATCACATGTTAATTTTTGTGATTTACACACTTACACACACACAAAATCAATTCTCCAAAATTCATTTTTATTTCTGACATAATGTGCCCATTATTGAATCCAAATGTGAAATGATCAAAATTTCTTAGCAAACTGGTGAGGGAGGGAGAGAGGGGGGGAGGCAGCAAGCGAGGAATGGAGGCAATTAGCAAGGGAGTGAGTCAGCAAGCAAGAGGAAGGAAGGAGAGAAGGAGCGAGGGAGTGTGGGAGGGAGGCAGGGCTGGGCAGAGCAGGCACCTTCAGCTCCCAGACTCCACATCACACTGGGTTGATAGGTAAGTACAACACCAGACAGCTGATGATTCCTTGGTCATGCCAGACCATATAAGTCTGTATTCTTGTAGGTCATTTATGTAGACAATGAACATTACTGGTGCAGAACTGAACCCTGCAGTACTCCACTTGTGACATTTCTCCAGTCCGACACATTGCCTCCGATTGCTGGCCTCATTTTCCTATCAGAAAATTTTTCATCCATATTAGAAGCCTCCCTGTCACTCCAGTATGTTCCAGTTTTCAGAACAACCTCTTCTATGGAACTCTGTTGAAAGACTTTTTTAGGTCCAGATAAATGCAGTCAACCCAACCATCTCTTTCCTGTAAAATCTCTGGCTCTATCATAGAAACTAAGTACCGGTAAGTTCATTACACAGGAACTTCCAGATCAAAATCCATATTCTGTGTATTCTATAATTTTTCTCCAGGTGTTCTACCCATTTAGTTATAAATATTTTTTCCAATATTTTGACTTACGCTTTTCAATGATACAGATTTATAATCGAGGGGGGTCTTCCCTGCTACCACTTTTGTAGATTGGAATTATGTTAGCCATTTTCCACATACTTTATCTTCTAGGACTCCTGTACACAGTGATGCTTTATAAATCCATTGAAGTGGAATGCCGAGCTCAGGTGCATATTCTCTCATAACCCAAGGCTGTGTAGATTATATGAAGCAGAGTAATAATGATGTCATTGGTACTCTTATTTTGGAAATGGAACCCAAACTGGCAGAGACTTATTATGTTCAATTTTACGACAGAAGTAAAGCTGTTTGTAAATAATTTTTCAAATATTTTTTATAGTACCAGGAGTTCCTGGCTCAAGTCTGAGGAACTGTTTGCAAACTTCCTCCTGTAAGAGCTGTAAACAGGCCTCATATGTTCTGCTGACTTGGATCACAAGGGTCACAGGAAAAGAAACTGCACTCACTCGAGGAACAGGCACATCAGAGGCTCTCTACCTTGGGAGAGAGGAAGAGTTGGCATTCAGTAGTCAGGTGTTCAGTAGAGTCTAAACACATGGTTCAACTGATAGATGTACAGTACAGTGGAACCTCGGGATACAAACGTCACTCTTTACAAATTTTTTTGGGTCATGAGCTCAATTTCTTCGTAAAATTTGAATTGGGTTACGTAGTTTGTTGATACATCTATGGGTTAACCGAGCTCATGGTTCATGGTGGCACGGGCGACCACACTTCCAGTTTACCAGTACCTCCCGCCTAGTGATGATTGTGCTTGAATTCTTTGTAAAGCATTTCATTGTTTTTAGCTTTTTTGTTTTTTAAACAAAAGTAATTACTGTATTATATGGGCCCCAAGAAAATCAGGGGTAAGGTTCAACCTAAGAAAACACATGTAAGGATGATCATAGAGGAAAAACAAGAGATAACTTGTAAACATGAAAATGGAACACGGGTTTTTGAACTAGCTAGGCAGTACAACAAATCTATGTCAATGATATGCACTGTACTTGCTAAGATATGAGTGCTAAAGTGGCAAAAGTTATTATTAATTTGGATGCATAACAAGGAGTAAGCTGGTGATAGCGTCTCAGAGGGCTACCACCCGCTATCATGCAAGGCTATTGCATGAAGATCTTATAAAGAAAACCTCTGGAACGAGTTATGTAGATACAACAAAGTTTAACGTAAGCAGGGGGTGGTTTGAGAAATTTAGTAAAAGTAGCAGCATTCATAATGTTGAGAGGCATGGGGAGGCTGCCAGCTCAGACAAACCAGCGGCTGAAAGATTTGTTGGCAAATTTAAAGATTTTGTAGATAGTGAGGGATACCTACCACAACAAGCATTTAATTGTGATGAGATAGGGCTATTCTGGAAAAGAATTCTGGAATTACCCAGGAGAAGTCATTGCCCAGACACAAGCCTATAGATAGGCTGACTTTTGTTCTGTGTGATAATGCAAGTGGGGATTTGAAAATTAAACCCTTGCTTGTGTATCATTCCAAAAATCCAAGGGTTTTCAAAAAATATAATGTGCAGAAAAGCCAAATGTGTGTGATGTGGAGGGCTAATAGTAAGGAATGGGTGACAAGGTAATTTTTTACCGAGTGGGTGAATGAAGTGGTTTGCCCTGCCATCAAAAAAATCTGTAGAACAGTTTGCCACTCTAAGGCCCTGCTTCTCCTCGACAATGCTCTTGCTCATCCTCAGGCTTGGAGGATGTATTGTTCGAAAAATTTAGTTTTGTTACAGTAAAGTTAAATTTGAAAACCCAGGTATCACTGTATGTCACTTCTCTTACAATAGAAGAAATGAAGGGATCTGGCTTCCTCTTCTACTATATTTGTACTGATTAGTAAGTCCTCATACATTTATAATGATAATTATTTAAGTGGAAGTGAAGGACACAATACAATGTTCTCGTAAATTACGTATATTTATGCATTTATTATGTATATTTAAATATACCATTCACCATGGTCATACAGGACATTAATCACCTATGTTTTTTATCATACATCAAGAACACAGTAGTAATGCACTGGAGGTTTCTTATTAGCTCTGAGAGTTACCTATCCAAAATTTGCTTTGTTACATAATGCAGTTAGTTCAAAATAGGAAACATTCGTGTACAGTACAGCCAAGATTATATTAAGACATGCATATTGCAATCCCCTAAGATTTTGGTGGTCTGAAAACAAACTGGAGATTTGTTTTCCTGTACGAGTGTTTTAGCAGTGTTTATCTTTTCCTAATACAGTATGGTATTACATTTTCTGAGAGCATACGAGAGAGAGAACTGGGCACCCCTTCTAGTATATAACACTATATGCTCAGTATATTTAATTAGCTACTATATCTTCCCTCCTGTCTTTTTCCTCTAGTGTCCATTCTTGTCCCCATTTCATCCTTATTTTCTTACAATAAATTGTGTCCAAACCTTTGTGTGTTTCTATCCTTTACCAGCTGCTTGATCTTTTAACTAAAATGCATCATATTTGCATTCTCTGATGCATACCAATTTACCTGCCTAAAGCACTTTACACATTTAAATTTATAACCAAAATATTCAATTCTCCTAATATGCTTAACATCAGCAAAAATATTAATGGCAATGTTAATATCCATTTAAGTGCATTTCCCAAGTGTTTCTATATTAACAATTAGTGAGAAAGCGGGAGACTGGAGTGCTTGATGGCAGCAATATTGTGTTTACCATCTTGGTGAAGTTGAAGACTGCTTATTAAATACTACAGTAGTAGTAGGTAGACTTAATTTTCATGGTGAAAAAAATTGGGTTTAATAGTTTCATTACTTCTATATAGTGCTCATAGACTGTATTGGATGTTGTAAATAGCTTACAATGTAAACTTAAGTAAAACCATGATAGCTCATTGACACCCCATAAACATTGCAAATAGTATATCCTGCAAAAGCTTGCTTTTACATGAAAATATGTACTGTACTAAGTTTTTGTTTCATATAAAACACCTTTTCCCTAAGAAATGTTTAGAAATACAATATTGAAATACAAAAAGTTAATCTATACTAACCAACAATTTTTGTTACAAAAATATGCAAAACTTTGCTTCATCCACATCATCTCATACTATAATACGTAACGTACTCTTGCTTCTGCACAGTGACATTTAATGTCGTTGACATCTATACAGGCAAAAAATTTACACAGTTTAAAATGATAAATTCTCAGTGGCACACTGATGGAGTTATCGGCATTAAGGACATGATGGCTTTCATGACTACTGTATTATAAATACATAAATTCAACCACTCTTAATAGAACTGATGACAATTGAAACTATGCCAGAATGAAGTTTATATTAAACTTGATTAACTATACTGTATGTATATTATATATATATTAAATTATATATATATATAATTTTGTATTTATTTAATAAATTTTTCACCCTGAAACACATTGAATTTTTTCACAAGATTAAAAAAAAAAAAATTACAGTATACCATTATGTTTTGGCCAGGGTCTCGAGGAACACATCCTGTGCAGAACTAGAAGTTTACTGAACATTTTTCTCAGTGGCATTGCTTAGCTTATGTGTTTTACTGAACAGCAATGAAACTATATGGACAATAATATATACTGTATATAGGATATGGCAAATGACAAAAATATGGAATCCAATTACAGGTGTGCACAAGTATATAAATTACTTTCCACTATTTAATCTAAAGCCCATGTATAACATTAATAAGTTTATGATTATACTTTTTAGTATAATACCCATTGCATTCTCTGATGCATACCAATACTGCAAGTACACTTGCAGTAGTAATGTTATCACCCTAACAATTGAACCATGTGTAAAATATATTTACAGTAATTGAACAATAAATAAATGAAATACTTAGCATTGCTTTATTTAAACCACGTCTTGTGTTCTCATGTTTTACTCCTTTAAGGTTCCCACATTTTTGTTTTGTTACTTGATCCATGACCCATCTTGTAGGAACATTCCATTACATGCTCAAATTTTAAACTATTTTTTTCATGGCACAAATAATGTTTAATACCTCAGTAAAGAGTCAAACACTGTCTGCCCCCTGTATCAACCTGTATTGATAATGTACTATAATTGGGTTTTGTGTAAGTTTGTATGTACAGTATATGGCTTCTCTTGGCCAGGGACATGAAGCCTATTAGGTATCAATGTCGCCCTAAACCAACTACTGACCTTCCCCAGGATGCAACCCACAACAGTAGTCAAACTCCTGAGGTACTATTTACTGATAGTTGGAAAGAGGCATCAGTTGAGAGGAAATGTTGCCCAAATGCTGCTGTCCTGCTACAGTAATTGAACCCAAGATATTTTGGCTGTTACGTAACAGGTGCTGATGACTACAGTGCCACAGGATCTCATACCTATTTATAGTTTTTTTTTTTTTTAACCATGCATCATATTAGAACATAAGAATAAAGGAAACTGCAGAAAGCCTACTAGCCCATATGAGGCAGTTCCTATTTACTGTGTATGTCAATTTACATTTAAAAACAAAATTTTAGTCTTTTTTTAATTACTTTTGTAAAGCAATTTTGTACTCTATTTGACTCGACTAAATCTGATGCACAAATTATAGTTTGGTTTGTGCTGAAACTGTATTTAAGTAACTGACATTTATGTACAATAACAAAATTGTGAATTAAAATACCCATTTCTGGAAGACTTTATGGACACCTGCTTTCTTACAAGCAACGATGAAAGTAACAAAAATTACAAACACTTTCCCACTTGTTTCTACAAGGTTTTCAAACTTCTGAATCACATTCCAGGACTGAATATCAACCAACTCAACTGCTTAATACTGATAGCCAACCTCGAGTATTAAATCTTGTGTCAAGATGTTAAAAATTCAGAAAATGGCTGGATGAAACTGATGAACTGCAAACTCCATTGGTGGGAAGAAAAAATGGTAAATGCAAATTTCTTAGCATAGAAAAAAGATAGCAATGCCTTATACTGCATCAGTAATAGTCATGGGTAGATCAAATTTCTGAGAGCAACTTGAGAGTCTGAGAGCAGGCAATGCAAGGCTTCAGTGCACTAAATAAATATAACGGTGCTAGGATTTATAATAATAAGCATCGCCAGTAAAAGTACAAATATCATCCTCCAGCTTTATCTAGCACTGATGAAAACCTACTTGGATTATGACGTGCAGTTCTGATCACTGTGGTACAGATTGGAGAAACTCGCTTGAGAGAACACGCACAATGATGACAAAGCCCATCATGCCTAGTATGAGGGACCTTTGTTATGAAGACTGACTGGAATGTTTCAACCTGAGCTCGCTAGAGACAAGTGGGAATATGAACAAGGTTTACAAGTGGGTTAAGGGGCATAAATAAGGGGATACAGACAGGGTTCTGGAACAGTCCACAAGCAATGGATGCAAGCTGGAGAAATGTAATTTTAGGATGGATACAAGTAAATACTGGTTTGGAAACAGGATTGTAACGAGTGGAATGGCCTGCCAGATTAGCATAACAGACAAACAGTTACAAAGGTATCATACACAGTATGGACCAACAAGCCTACTGCAGTACTCCCTAATTTATATATTGTTATTACTGAAACAAGGAGTGCCATTACACCTGCCTTCAATGAAAACACCAAGACACACTCATACTCATCTGATTAATCTACACTAGGATACCTAAGAGTAGATTACACACATTTGCTACATGATTTCTGACAATCATCTGATAAGACAACACCTCACAGCAATTTCATATATTTATAAATTTATGATGTACTATGATGTAAATACCGATGACCTCATGCTTTCTTGGCAGCTTATCCAAAAGTGCCAGTTTTAAGTTTTAGGGGTGAGCTGAATGAAGTTAATGATAATGTACAGGAGTTAAAGCTACCACTTCAAAAAAAAAAAGTTATGATAAAGCTCTTAGAGCAAATGGAGGGGAAGGCATAGTTTGCTCTCTGGCCACTCTTGGTGCCAGTGGAGGGCTTCATGTCCCACATGACTGTCATGGGGGCCTGAATACATTGCATTCATTCCCATATCCCTGGATATAACAGGAGAATTTATGAAATTTGTGCATCATTTTGAATATACTATATGTAGGTAATGTGTCATTGTTGGATGCATCAAAAAACTTGGAGAGCATTCTGTGATGACTTGAGAAGAACATTTGAAGGCAATAAGTAAAGCCAAGGAGCAGAGTAAATAGTACAATATGGAAGTGGTACAGACAGACATGCAAGATGAAGTCAGTGGCAGGCTAGTTTACTCATCAAAATAGCCCAGGAAAGTCATAAACCGATGAAGAATATTGAGTTCTATGCACTTTGGGCCATGGGGAAAGTCTGGAAGAAATGTTATGTCTGGTTTCTATTTTGTAAGTGACGAGTATCCATGGGTTCCATTCAGTGTAAGTGCCAGAAATGAGATAACCCCATAGTGGAGAACATTGCCTCAGCAAGGCTGCTTGTGGGAAGACGAAAGCACACCTCCTTGGTGTGTATCTCCCTTATGCTGGAGACTTCCTGTTTGCTATCCCTAATTTTGCGTTCAGCATCCACCTGGATCTGGCCCTAAATATTGGTCTTACCCTGTGCCTTGCTGCCCATCTCTACCAAACACTGGTGTAGCTGTGGCTGTGTGTTGGTAGTCATGATCTCATCTGTTCAAAGTCAGAGGGAAAGACTGCCAGATGCAAGGCAGTCAATTACATCAAGAAAAGTTTGGCCACAGCTAAGTGTCCAGCACAAAGGTAATCTCAATTGTGCAGACCTGACAACAATGCCTAAATGGAGTTACCCTGCAACCATAAAGGTTTGGAAAACAGGTTGTGAAGGACTACACATTTACACCTACATTGGCTGATACCTATCCACCTAACAGTACAGCTGAGGGAGGTGAGGCGGCCTCCTTCAGGGAGACCCAGAAAACTAAGTACAGCGACCTAGAACATTGTTATAGGTTTGTGCCAATAGACTCTGAGACCCTGGGAGCCTGGGGTGAGTGTGCACTAAAGATCTTAAAGAAAGTGTGTGAGGAATTAGTTAGGCAAACTAGAGACTAGAGTGGACAGCTACCTTTTCCAGCACCTTAATGTTGCAATCCAGAGAAGAAATGTTTGCTGCATCTTGGGCATGCATCCTATCTCTTCAGAGCTGGATGAAGTCTTTGAACAGTGACTGGTGTGTGTGTGTTTTCTATAAACCGTAACACAGTATGTGTAAATATATATATGTCATCGCTTTGATTAGGCCACTAATGTGTTAGTGGCCCTTGGGTAAATTCTGGTAAAAAAAATGATTTTATATATATATATGTGTGTGTGTGTGTGTGTAAATATAAATAAAAGTACCCAGTTTCCTAACAAGCTCAATTTGTTTAAAAATCTATTTTTTTTATCTTAACATGTGGATTGATAGATATGTTTAATGCAGTTTTCTTTGGCCAAAACTAACAAGAGCAATTAGATCCAACCTAACTGTACCAATTATGCCTCAATACTGCCAAACAAATGTGAAACAAGTAATTTGCCATTTTTCCAGCTAAAAAGTTAAGTCTTTATACTGTATCTAGATTTAAAATACCAGATTTACACTTAAGTAAAAGACAAACCCAGCTTTAGTGTGTTCATCAACTAATGGTTTAACTACTGCTGCTGACTCTTGACACCTGCCAAAGCAGTGAAGGTTGCTCTCTGAAACATTTAACAAAATCCTTAATATACTACTCTGCCTTGAATGTTGCAAATAGTGAATTTTATTAACTCACTGTTAAATGTTTTATTGTGAAAGTTCCCCTATATTACCGTTAATGCCAAAGGAATATCTTTACGCTGTCACACATTTTCAAGGAAATATTATTTTTTAAGCCCTTTATGATTTTACCTTAATAGTAAAGTAGCTAAAAGAAGGTTTACGACAAAGGATTAGATGCTATAGGAAGTATGGTTTACAAAAATAAATGATTATTATAGGAGGTTTGCATTATGTTAGCCACAGTATGGATACTAACAGTATAAAAGTTTACTGGGAGCATACCAAGACCTCCTTTAATCAGATCTATAGACATTATATTGGAATGTAAACTCTTCATTAGACCTTCAAGCTGTGGTGAACATAGCATGAACAATGCAATGTTCTATTTTTTGTCCTTATCATACAAATTTAAAGCTTTATTCCAAGTCTCAGTAAACAGTATTAAAACCCTGTTCACTCCGGAGCAGGTTGGTGTACGGCGCGAGCACCTTGATACGAGGGAATGACTAGTCACAAGCACACCGTCATCAACAACAATGACCATGCTGCTCACCTTAACAAAACTGTTCTTCAGCTTCTTTAGTCTTAAGCAGCTCTTCCATATCACAAATTTTACTGTATTTAAAACTTTTCACAAGTTAAATTTACTTAAAAAATATGTTTTGTTTTAAATTTAAAAGACATTTTAGACTTTTAACAGATCTTTAACATCTGCATAATCTTCTATATAATTACAGTAGGTCATTAATGCTATGAATACCAAAATTAATTTAGCTAAAATACCATGAACATACATTGTAAACAAGATTTTCTAAATTTAAGGAATGAAATTCAAATGAACACTATACTGTATACCATACAAGTAAATTACATACAGTTATTAGGAAAATAAATAAAGCTATATAATGTACATTAATGTAGTTAGAAGTCAGATTTACTGTTAAGTTTTGATAATTATAAGGAGAATAATAAGAATAATAATACTCCCTGCTAGACCTAAAATACACTTCATATTACGGTTCTTGCGTTGATAATGTTCCGCTCTCTTCAGCTGTTTTGCACCATCTTCCACTTTAATGGCGGCATGTTCTACATTAAAATCTATTCGATCTAAGATCGTTCCCTACGAAAGAAAAGGAAAACACTTTATATCAATAAATGTCTTGTACTTTACAGTATTTAATTTAATTTACCATAGTTTTAAGATTATTTCTTTATCACTTGCAAGTAAGACATTTTTTAATATATACCATAGTGGTGTATTTTTTATAATAAATTTTCTCCGATTTGTATCAAAGTCAGGTGAAGTTGATTAAACTGCATTATTGTATTTTGCACAAATATTAGTGTTTTATTTTCTTTTTTGGAGGGAGGTGCTCAAAAAAGCAAAATCCGGGGTGAGCATTACAATATAATGTAGAGCTTGGAATTTGTTTACATAAACTCTACCACAACCCATCACTGTCATCTCTTGCCAAAATGGTCAGAACATTGTAAGTTACCACCACTGACTTGTACAGAAGGGAATTTCCATAGTACGACAATGGGGGATGAGGAATGACATGTCTCTGAGCAAAAGTCATAACATAAGTCTTGGTTGGAGAGAACTTGAAGTCATGATTGGTGGCCCAGGAAGACACGTTACTGACTAAGTTGGAGCTGGCACTGGAGGAAAGAAGTGAGGAAAGAGAAGTCATCACTGTGACAGCAGACCCAGTGGGCACAATATCCAAGAGCTGCTTTGGTTCAACGTTGAATCAATGTTATTAATGTTAAAAATTAAGTCAATGTCGTTGATGTTGATTTGTGAGAGTGCACTACATTCCCTTTGCTCTTGGAATATTATGCCTACTGGGTATTGAGATCAACAACATAACAGGCTAAGAAAATGCCTGGGAGAGTGGAGGAAGATCACTTAGGGTAACTAAGAAAAGGTTTGTGCTCAGAACACTATCTTAAGAGTGTTTTCATCCAATCCTCACTATCTCATCCAATCATTTCTGTTCTGCCTGGAATTCGAACCTGGAATTCCCGATTGCGAGTCAAAAACGAACCCCACTGAACTACTGGAACCCTTTTTCTTAGTTGCGGATGAAATTGGCTCAAAAGTTTGAACCCAGTTCATTTGTGACAAACACCAGATCCACAACAATGTAACCAAACAAATGAAGGACAGACATTACATAGAAAAAATGCACTATGTACATTTTTAATGTTTTAAACATTAAATAAGTTGGGAAGACTCCCAACATACTATCTTGGGGAGTCTTCTCCTAGACATGAGGGAGTCGGGTGTTTACAGTAATGGTGGGAACACAGGATTTCCAACTCTCATGTTTAGCAGTGCACATGGCCCTGTGGGCCACTGCAATCCCCTTTTGAAACTAAATAAAAGATTCAGACGTTTTCTGGAATTTGTGCTTTTTCCAGGCTGATTGCTTACAGCATACAGGCCATGCAGTCTGAATTACACCAAAGAATGCACCTTCTGCATGCCACAAAAGGCATAGTGAGGAACAGAGTGAAGGGCAGCATCTAATAACGTCATGAAAAAGGAGGGAGAGAGAGATAGATAAGGCAGACCATAGAGATAATACACATTTATTAATTAATATACACAGTGTATCCAACAGAGCCTAGAAGCACCAGCAGCTTGAGCTAAGTCCTTAGCACTTGAAGTACAAACGTTAAATAGAAAGTGTCTGGGACAAATTTCCATATACCTTACCTGCTCAGACACAAGTTGTGCCACATCTCGAAACAGTTGGTTAAGTTGAACTGTTGACTGCAATATGTGTTGGACAGTTCTGTCCCTCTCCTGTACCTGTTGTGTGTTGTCGGCCAGGAACATCAGCTGCTCTTGTGTCCAAGCTCTGTCAAAAACAACCAGGTAAATCATAAACAAGAGAAATAATCATAAGCACTAAAAATTAAAGACCCAACTGCTATCTATTATTACACAATCATGTTTTAGTGCTGGCTACACAGCACAGTTTGGTACATCTGACCAACATAGTTCTCTCAAGGACCAAGAGCAATAAAGTCCTCCGAGATCAGAAGCCTTGTGGAATGACCTTCATTGAAGAACGGACTTGTACTTTCCAGAATGATTAACAAAATCAACCTTAGATCTCTCATTCCAAAACAAATTGAATAATTTGATTCTCAAATACTACTCACTGATTTTGGCTGGAACTGGAGCTGCCATCAAATGTTCCATATTCACTGTCATAATCACCTCCTCCTTCATGGACAAATGAGCTGGTTTTCTTTATGTTATTCATAGCTGTAATAGAAATTTCCTTGTTACTAATCAAGATTTTGATTACTGAACATTAAAAGCAAGGTAGACCTCCTGCTCAACATCAGGTATAGAGTTCCTTTATATATAATCAAAAGCACTGAATTTCATTAACACACATTTTATTTCAATTTAGAAAAAAAGATTCTTATTAATCCTGATAAAACACCAGCTTTCATATGCAATTGATAGTCATGCCACTTTTATTTTTCCCCAATTATTTTCTATTAAACCTAGAAAATTTATAATGTACCTGTATTTTGGACCTTAACAGTAACTAGAGTACATATGGTTTGATGTAGAAAATCAAGGGTAGTATCCTCAATCTATTTACCAGATGATCCTTCAGGTGGTTTAAGCTGGACAAACAGTATTTGTGTGTTGTGCTGTGTTAATGCAGCTGGTATGCACAAATTGAAATTACTTGTGACTGGGATTAGCAAAAACCTCAGGGCTTTAAAGTTAACTATGTGCCTCCCTGTTATTTATAAGACCCATTCAAGTGGATGGATGTCTTGAGTAATGTGCTGAGTGGTTTAATAAAAACTTTATGCCCGGATTAAGGACTTTCGGGCAAGTCCTTATTCCTATGTTCCCTGGAATACGACCCCGCGAAAAATCATTTAACAATCAAGTACCCATTTTACTGTAGAGTTAAACAAAGGCTACAGTTAAGGATTTGTGCACAGTAAATCCTCCCCGGCCAGGATACGAACCCAGGACAAAGCGCTCGCGAAACGCCAGGCGAGCGTCTTACCACTACACCACAGAGACTGCAAATAAATTTAGCACAGAGACTAATAAATAGCAATATCATTGGTACGTTCTTACCACCGAATACAACTTCATTGATCCAACCCATGAATCAAGGGATAATTAAGACCCTTAAGCACCACTATAAGAAGTTTGCCAGATGTTTCAATAATCAGCCAGGAATAGTTAAGGACTTTTTTGAAGTCTTCACAATAAAGTCAGCTATCTGGACTATTGCTAGTGAATGGGATGAAGTAAAGCTAACACTAAGATATGGATGGAGAATCTTTGGCCTGCTTTGGGTCTGTTTCCTGAGGAAGATAACACAGATTTTGAAGGATTTTGGGCCAAGAAAGTTAAGAGAAGAAATAGAAGAAAAATTAAGAGAGGAACTCCTAGCCTATGTCAGAGGGATAAGACCCCAGAATTGAGAGCAGAACTGGTGACAGAAACACTAGAAGATGACGTAGGCGAGTGAATAGATTATGACGAAGATGCCCCGACCTTTCAAACCATGACTGATAAAGAGATTATGCAATAAATTGTAGATACAGAAAAAAAAAAGATGGTGAGAAATAGGATGACGAAGCTTCAAGGAAAAGGTAACATGGAAAAAATTCAGCAATATTTTGAAGGCATTCTTGCATTAATGGAAACGCATAGCAGTGAGTTTGCCAATAAAGACATGATGAGCCAGTACAATTTGTATATGAAGTTTCTGCAAACAAGAACGAAGGGAATGAAACTAATTTAAATTGAAGTGTCTTTTGCAAAGGCTTCCAAGAAAGTTCACATTAAACCATCTGCACCTGACTCGTCACATGTTGACCCAAACACCTCATCACCATTAATCTTCACGTAAGTCAACCGAACACAATCAACATCCCCCACCGCCTCTTCCATCTAAATAACAATGCTCCATCAATAATAAGAAGTTAGCAAACAGATCAGAACTTCTCATATTGGTGAGTACAAACAAAATTATAGTACTGTACTGTTGAATTTTTGTTATAAAATTGTTGAATTTACCCATAGATTTTGAGAATGATGAAGCACTTTTAATGACACAACAGGTTATTGTTATCTGCTCATAACCTATTGTGAGCAGATAATAGGTTACCTGCTCATAACCTGGTCCCCCTGTATATAAAACTATAAGGTATCCCAACCAAAAAACTAATACACTGTTATTATACTTACAAGTGGTAAATGCCGAACAAGTTGTTACAAACTCATTTTTCACCTCTTGTAATGCAAATCCTAAGGCCCGAACAACATTTTTGTTGAGTGATTCTTCTCGTCCTCGGCCACCACTGTGCTTGATTTGAATCATCAGCATCTGACATCTCTCCAAAGACTGATGACAGATACAAATAAATTATAGAAAATCAAAGGTTATTTCATGCAAGTTTACTCATCTATCATTGTTAGTTGAACACAACATAAAGCCTACAATAGCCTACACACCTCAATTTGAGGTTTGTTCACTTTTATTTAGCATTCCAATTTCATGTTTACATAATTGGGTGAAACAATTATTTGAACTTCAGAGGTAAATTAAATTTGAAAGCTTTCAGGGCAATTATTAACTGACATAATCTGCGAGATCTATTATATAATGTCATTAACCAATCTAAAGTATTGCACACAATTACGGTATATAATACCCAAATCTAATAATACCAAGTACAGTAACAAAGAAAGTACAATACAGTACATGTTATAAGGTATATCTCAAAGAGCTATGAAGAGAAATGTAACTTTGATGAAACCCTTAACACTGCCTAGCATAGTGTAATACTAAATATGAAGATTCTCTTGCAAGTAAGAATAGTATGAAAGTGCTGCCTTGTGGCACAGGTTCAACTATTTCATTCAATAAGCTAGGTATGTGGCTCTATACAAATAGTGTAATGGTTAACAAACATCCTGGTAGAAGCATTTATAAAGGTTTTCTATACAGTAATACTGTATACAGTACAGTACAGTATAGTGGAACCTCAATGCTTAGGATATATCAAGGTTTCTGGATGATCCATTTTTTCAGCTTTTCATTATTTATCACCATACTATTTTAGGGATTTTTCTTACAAAGAATAGTAGTGTGTGTTTTTGCATAACATAGTAATAAACGATGCATTTTTAATCTAAACAAATCTTAACTGTACTCTGCATTTTATTTATTTACGTACAGTACATTTAAAAATAATCGATAATAGTCTCTGAGTTGGTCCAGTTTCTAAAGACTGTCTTGATACTGTAATCTTGGCTACTTGATCAAGGTTAATAAGACTTTTCTGTGGTAAATCTTTTCCAGACCATCATGATTTCTGGTCTATTGCAATCTGAATTACTAAGCTCCCATCGTACAGTATATCAAGCAGATCCATGAACATCCAAATAAAAGCTCACAAAAGAACACACACTAACCCGTCTAATTTCATTATTGTGCGCCGTTAACTGACGTTCCTCCTCGGTATTGTCATCCAGTGAGGGTCGCCTCACCAAATAACTCTGTAGGGCTGCCACTCGCTTTGTTTTCTCTTTCAGTGTGATTATATTGTACTGGACTTCCTCTACCATGCCTGCCCAGTCTGGAAGATGGCCCTCTCCAATTCCACTGAAACCATTTTCTAATTCTTCACTGTGCACCAGAGAATCTTGATCAGAATATGCCTGTACCAATAGAGGAGTGGAGTAATTTAATTATTTGCATCATTTAATGTAAGTTCAAAGCTATAGTATCTACGGGTGTTTCTATCCTGGTGGAACAGAATGTCCCACCAGGTTCTCCTTACCCTTCCCTGAGGGAATAACCACAAAAGAAAAGCAGGAGAAATTTCCATTAAATTTGGTGATTACTTTCACTAAATGCTTGCAACTTGTGTAAATATACAAAATTTTGTATGTGAAATTCCTTTATTATACAGTATATGCAAAATTATATATGCATTATTAACTATAATATGCATTCACTTCATTTATTTAAAGTTTATAATACTTCTGTTAACTTTAAAATGTAAAAATGTTCATTGCATACCTCATTCAATAGCTTTAGCATACTGTACATAGTTTGTTAAATGTTTATTATACTTACACTGTATTAATATCTAAATTACTGCAAATTTTCAATGTATATTTCAATCTCTAGATTTATGGAATTTAACTGTGCTTTTTGAAACTTACAAACACAACAAAATCTCTATTTACTATACACCTTAACACTATTTAATAATTAACTTGTAAGACTTGCCTGAAATCCTGTGTGTTAGTGACTGCAAGAATGTAACTCTCTACCAACATTATTGTATGACCAATTATTTCTTTCACACCAGTTTCTTCTCACTCTTTCTCAACATCAATCATGTATTTTTCCCTTCATTGGTCCTTGTTTCTACATTACCAATTTGTAACATTACAACTTCTTAACCTAATCCAATACTGCATTGCCTATTCCAACTTCAAATTTCCTTTTTTTATTTATTTATTTTTTTTTTACCAAAAACCTACGGAGCGAGGAAATGTTCGGAACCAGGGCAAAATCTCATCCCAAGGCACACAACTGAAGGGCATGCAGCCTCTCAAGGCCAATCCGGGAACATAGACCTGAAGTGCCTGGAAAATGGCCCAAGAAAGAGTGGCACACTGCCTAGGAACAAGTGGTCCCAAAATACTGTAGTTGGGGTTTGGCACTCCATCCAGGAATACCCAAAGAAGACAGGAAAGAGCCAGGAACAGACCAGGGCAGAGCTACACTTGAATTCTGTGAGTGACATGACAGTGATAAAGGAATAGAGGGCACAAGTGCGTATGGTAATCACATCACTGAGATAATGTTGGACAGTAGTTGGAATAGTCTTATCTTATGCACACCACAGATATCAGCACAGTCAGGAGCACAAGAACTCAAAATTTACTACCTAAATGTGGCAAGAAACAGCTGAACAGGAGAAAGAAGATGGAGGAAGAGTACCCTATATATATATATATAAGGGTCCCAGTACTACAGTCGGGTTCGTTCTCGACTCGAGAATCCCGGGCAGGACAGAAATGGTTGGGCACATCTCTTATCACCTAATGCTACTGTCCACCTAGCAGTAAGTAGGTACTCAGGAGTTATTGAGCTTGTTGTGGGGCTTCATCCTGGGCGGGGTCAGTAATTCGACCCTTGTGGTGGACCTCGATATAACCTTAACGTATATAAATACACTCCGGCTTCCTGTCCCACGACACAATGAATTGTTAATTATTATATTCCCCACTTCAACCACTGCTGAACCATCGTCAGGGTGCCAGCCAGCCTGGCAACACCTAGTGCCACATCACGTGTTTGGGACTCACCTCGGCGCGCTTGTACATATTCCTCCTCTGTATGGCCTTGTCCCTCATGATCATGAAGATGTGGGTGAGGTTCTTGGAGGCCATGGTGAGGGAGGGAGGGTGGAGAGTGAGGGAGAGAGGGAGAGTGATGGAGTGTGACCAATATTTGTTGTTGTGGGTGACTCCCGTCGCCGCCGCCAGGTGGCTCCACCTCCCGCCACCTCACAACTCCTTAATACAGTACCAGGGTTAATTATTTATTTATTTATTTATATATGCCTGATATATATGGGTTATATGGCTATATATGATATATATGGCTATATTATGGGTTGCCAGATCCAAATTGCTGAAAGTAGCGAGCTGCCTGTCTAAAAGTAGCGAATTTGTAATAAAAGTAACCCAATTTTTTGTTTAGTGACTGATACGGGTCTCAAAGTAATATATTTTGATATATAGAGTACGCTACACGATGTTAATTGTTTTATTAATATTATTTCTGCACACACACATAATATATTTACACACTATATATTTTTTTTAACCTAAAAGGGGTACCACCTCTGGTGCAAGCATAGGGACCCATAGCCTCGGAGAAGAAAATAAAGAGTACCCAGAGAAGACCTTGTGGATCCTCACTGAACACTTTGATATTTTCTTCTCCTACAACCCCTATTCTTTTAGTATGTGTGTATATATATCAAACTTTATTTTAAAATTTCATTACACAAAAAGGGTAATGCACAACCTGAAGCCCAAGTGATACCCCTGGAGCCCGACCAGTTGTGTAACCAGAGCCCGACCAGTTATTTAACCGGAGCCCGACCAGTTATTTAACCAGAGCCCGACCAGTTATTTAACCGGAGCCTGACCAGTTGTGTAACCGAAGCTCGGCCAGTTGTGTAACCAAACCCTGACCAGTTGTGCAACCATAAGCCTAGCAAGTATACATCTCATCCAACACCCCACCAAGCTAAACAGTCCCAAAGCACAACCAAACTCCATTCCTAGCTCGTCCAAACAAAAATCTTCTTAGATTTCTTCTTAGACCTAAAACCTTCCACTAGCCCTAGAAACCAACTATGGAGCCATATCAAACAATTGAACTATATAAAAAAAAGGAAACTCGAATTTCTAGCAAACATATAAACATAGAGCCCTAGCAAACAAACCTGAAGCACTAGTACATAAACAACCATTGGAGCACAACCATGTACGAACCGAAGCACATCCATGTACGAACTGGAGCACAACCATGCACAACTCAAAGCCCAACAAGTCACACACCTGGTGTTATGTAATCGGAACACGACAAGTTGTGAAACTGGAGCCCGACCAGTTGTCTAACTGCAAGCCTAGCATGAACGAACCAAACAAACAACCTCTGGATTACAACCATGCACGAAAGGAAGCCCGACCATGCACAACCCAAAGCCCAAGTGACACCCCCGGAGCCCGACCAGTTATTTAATCAGAGCCCGACCAGTTGTGTAACCAGAGCCCGACCAGTTATTTAACCGGAGCCCGACCAGTTGTGTAACCGGAGCCCAACCAGTTGTGTAACCGGACCCCGACCAGGTGTGTAACCACAAGCCTGGCTCAAATTGTCGCAAATTTAATTGGTGATATTAAGAAGTAGAATGTGTATTTATATAATATCTTTCATAAACAGCCACTAAATCTTTAATATTTATTAAACAAAACGTGTCTGGAAGTTAAATCAACTCCACAGAACAATAAATTTGTTATATAGATACAGCGTTATTCGTTGGTATGCGTTCGCAATTTAAACTGCTCATGTCCTTTTCGTTCATTGAACACCGAACCCTACACAACCATGCACAACTCAAAGCCCAACAAGTCACACCCCCGGAGTAATGCAATCAGAACCCGACAAGTTGTGTAACCGGAGCCCAACCAGTTGTCTAACTGCAAGCCTAACATGAACGAACCAAACATACAGCCTCTGGATCACAACCATGCACGAACGGAAGCCCGACCATGCACAACCCAAAACTCAGGTGACACCCCCGGAGCCCGACCAGTTACTTAACCGGAGCCCGACCAGTTATTTAACCGGAGCCCGACCAGTTATTAACCGGAGCCCGACCAGTTGTGTAACCTGAGCCCCACTAGTTGTGTAACCGGACCCCGACCAGTTGTGTAACCTTAAGCCTAGCAAGTATACATCTCATCCAACCCCCACCATTAAGCTAAACAGTTCCAGAGCACAACCAAAGTCCATTCCTAGCTCGACCAAACAAAAATCTGCTTAGAGCTACCTAAAACCCTCCACTTGTCCTAGAAACACACTATGGAGCCATATCAAACAATTTGTAGCGAGTAGATTATCCCAATAATATACTCGCTCCAAATGCTTTGTTAATATTCCTGTCAACCTTTGGAGATGAATGAGGTGAGGCGTTGCCCGGGCATATAAGCAGCAATAGCAAACATTAACCAGAGTCTACTTTCAAGTGTGGTCTAGAGCAGACACTTGCGAGATACTGTACCAACGCTCAGTGCGCTCAACTCACACCAACGTATCACCTGTGTACTTCTGTATATTCGACCAAATATATATATAGTATCTTAGTGTCTGTGTTTATTTGTCACCATACTTTACGTAACAATAGAACCGTTACATTGGTGACCCAGTGAGTGAAAAAGAACACCTAGTCACAAACTAGATCTTCGTCATGGATTTATCTACCAGGTTTCCAGCATACAACGCAGATGATTCAGAATTTTGGTTCATGCAGATGGAGGCTATTTTCGACCTTCACGAAGTTTCGACGATACCCAGCCACGATGGACTACAACATGGACTCTCACTGGACCTCTACTGCTACTGTTAGCTGTGATGGAACGCTGCCAACACCCTCGCCACAGCTATGATTTTCATCGCGATCGTCTCTGCCTTTTCATCTACTACGGCTTGCTGCTCCACGATCACTACTCACTCATCTGGCAGCTTCATCAGTAACTACATAATGTGTGATCTACAGCCTGTCCTGCCGACTCTCCGTCGCTGCCAGGGCACTGCTTGTTCTACAGGGGCGCCCACGAAAGCTGCTCTTTCGTCAGATTCATCTACACGTTCACTGCATTTTGATACTCTGCCGACTCAAGCCCTTTGCGCAGTACAGGACTTACAGCTTGCGTTTCCGACTCTTCGTCGCCTCCAGGACAATTCAGCTCTAGCAGTGATTACCTCGTTGTCCTAACTACGTGCCTACATTACCTCCTAAATGTCCTGGTGCCCGAGCCCATCCGCCCCGGATCTAAATGCTCCACCAGCGACCCAAGGACGCAGCAATTATGCACATTCTTCTCTCCTGCTACACAGAGCTTGTCCACACACTGCCTACATCTTTTGGTACCAGACTACAATTTCCACAGTCAACAATGTAGTACTCGGCGTGTACAGTCCTAATCAACCCAAGACGCTACAGCTTCGACACAGAGCAGACAGCAGACTACGGCCGCATCCAGCCGCCACGCTCTCGCTCCCCGAGTTTAGACACTCACAATTCTCAATCGAGCCGCCATGCTCTCCCACATAGAGCTCCACGACTCCGGCCTCACTCAGCTCTCTGCTCTGCTCCAGGCTTCGTCTCAACGTCTGCGACACTGCTAAATCCAGAGACACATCCGCCGACTACGCAGTTCACTTTTCGACCCCAATTACCAGCCGCACCACAACCTGATCCTACGACGACGGACGATCCTGTGCGACCTCCCACCCTACGACCCCAGTTAGATGACATCAGCGAAGAGGAGGAAGTTAACTTTGATGGTTATGTAACGCGAGCAGGGCGTACAATTCACCGACCAGCTAAGTTCCTTGATCAAGTATTTTTCCTTTCATCCCCTGGGAGGGGGAGTTCTGTAGCGAGTAGATTATCCCAATAATATACTCGCTCCAAATGCTTTGTTAATATTCCTGTCAACCTTTGGAGATGAATGAGGTAAGGCGTTGCCCGGGCATATAAGCAGCAATAGCAAACATTAACCAGAGTCTACTTTCAAGTGTGGTCTAGAGCAGACACTTGCGAGATACTGTACCAACGCTCAGTGCGCTCAACTCACACCAACGTATTACCTGTGTACTTCTGTATATTCGACCAAATATATATATAGTATCTTAGTGTCTGTGTTTATTTGTCACCATACTTTACGTAACAATAGAACCGTTACAAATTGAACTATACACAAAAAAAGAAACCCAAATTTCTAGCAAACAAACATAAAGCCCTTGCAAAGAAACAAAGCCCTAGCAAACAAACCTGGAGCACTAGTACACAAACAACCACTGGTGCACAACCATATACGAACCGGAGCACAACCATGTACGAACCGGAGCACAACCATGTACGAACCGGAGCACAACCATGTGCAACCCAAAGCCCAACAAGTCACACCACTGGTGTTATGTAATCGGAACCCGACAAGTTTTGAAACCGAAGCCCGACCAGTTGTCTAACCACAAGCCTAGCATGAACGAACCAAACAAACAACCTCTGGATCACAACCATGCACGAACGGAAGCCCGACCATGCACAACCCATAGCCCAAGTGACACCCCCGGAGCCCGACCAGTTATTTAACCGGAGCCCGACCAGTTATTTAACCGGAGCCCGACCAGTTATTAACCGGAGCCCGACCAGTTGTGTAACCTTAAGCCTAGCAAGTATACATCTCATCCAACCCCCACCATTAAGCTAAACAGTCCCAGAGCACAACCAAAGTCCATTCCTAGCTCGACCAAACAAAAATCTGCTTAGAGCTACCTAAAACCCTCCACTTGTCCTAGAAACACACTATGGAGCCATATCAAACAATTGAACTATACACAAAAAAAAGAAACTCAAATTTCTAGCAAACATATAAACATAAAGCCCTTGCAAAAAACCTAGAGCACTAGTACACAAACAACCACTGAAGCACAACCATGTACGAACCGGAGCACAACCATGCACAACCCAAAGCCCAACAAGTCACACCCCTGGAGTTATGTTATCGGAACCCGACCAGTTGTGTATCCAGAGCCCTGGAATACAGCTGGAAAGGATCATCAGGTCAAATAGGGGGACCTTTGACAAGCCGCCGGCTTACTGCCCTCATCGAGGCCACTAGTGTTAGTGGCCCTCAGTTAAATTCAGTTCCCGGAGGAGTGTCCCCGCTCCTTCCTGTTGGGAAGTTGTTCATCAATTGCAGTATCATACTATCATGCAAGAGGAGCCACACATCTATGGTTCATCCAATATTATCAGCAGACTTCTAGATGTTACTATACTGCTCGGCTTAGACTCGGTTACAAGTATCTCTGGGAATTCTCATTATCTGCTGATGTAGATCTGACCAAATGTAAACTGTATATCAAGATTGTAACTTGCTTAGCTTCAGTCCCTGAGCCCATTATGTGCCTCTGTAACCCTTTCTACTACCACCCACAAGATGGGTATGGGGTGCATAATAAATGAACTAAACTAAACTATTGCAGTATTTGTACATTGAACTGTCGCTTGTCAGTAAACTTAGTTGTTAACTATTAACTTCATGAAATAATATTACCTTATACGCGAGAATAATTCTGAATACACAGCGATAAAATTGATGAATGCGGCTTTGGGTCGGTTCAAGTTCAAGTTCAAGTATGTTTATTGAGATAAGCAAGAAATACATCTCAAAGGGATAGAGTAGCTTAGGCTATTTCTACCCCCCAACTTTGGGTCAGGCGGCGGTGTAGGGAAGCCTGGCCTGAGGACAGGCAACTGTAAATGCTTCTCCCTCCACATACTTCAAGTGAAAATAATTGCCAACAGATCCTAAATATCGAACCTACTATACGCCTAATTAATTATAGAATATAAAATTAATTTATACACGATAAAAACTTTTTAATACACAGTACATGAAAGTCGATAATAAATGCGTCTTGGGATGTGGGGGAGACGACCGCCGCGTTAACGAGCCTAGCCTGACGACGGGGTAGTTTAACACTGGGGAAGTGTATTCTACATAATATCCTACCCATATAATGTTGGCAAATCATGATCCTCAAAAATCTTCCACAATATCCGAGAGACGAAAGACTATTTAGCATTAGTGGAATACAAACATTTGAATACTACACAACCCGGATGAAAAAAAAAAATAGGGAAACAATGACCCTCGGAGACATTACAAAACTCAATGCTATAATAGCGAACAAATGTATAATGCATTAAGCATTGTAGGTGAAGGTAGACTATATATTCATGCATACCTCCCAACTGCTCAGATATATTTCAAAAAAAACAAAAAAAAATGATCAGCCTTACCTACACGGGACCGACCATGCTCACACCACGGCTGCTTCCTGACGACTGACAGGGTCGGCGTCGATGACCCCGTAGCGACCAACCGACCCAGAGACTCCCTGCCTAAAATTATTTGAACAACGTATTGAAATTCCTAGCGTATAGCGCCAGGAATGTGTAAATTAATATTTATATGCATTATATGCCTTTCTAAAGTAATTTATAGATCTGAATATCATATATTGTCTAACAAACGAATTATTTAAGTTAAGATTATAATTATGCCAGATACAATTAAGTCTCATCGCACACAAGAAGATTCGTCAGCGGATTTTTTTTTATTTATATATAAAAAAAGAGTTCTTAAATTCTTGTAAAACCAGTTTTTAAATTCTTGTAAAGCCACTATAGCATGCATAGCGTTTCGGGTAGGTCCTTAATCCTAATGTTTATCCCGGAGTATGACCCGCCAAATCGTTAAACAACCTATTCTCTGTCGGGTGAACAGTTAAGGATTGTCGTCCGGTCAGTCCTTCCCGGCCAGGATCAAAGGGCTGGCGAAGAGCCGGGCACGTGCTTTACCACTGCGCCACAGAGACTGCTCCGTGGCGTAGTGGAATTTTGAATTTTGAAACCTGACTAACATAGCTCAACCCAACCTAACGTAACCCACATCAAACCAATCTAATCCAACCGAGCCCAATGAAGCCTAACTTTAATAACATAGCCTAATACAGCCTAGCATAACAATACATCCAGATTTAAAACAGAAAATGAGTTTAGTCGAATCGCCTCGTGTCCGAGTGTAACCAGAACCCGACCAGTTGTGTACCTATACTGACCTAGCAAACAAACACCTGCAGACGAGGAGTCACAATAACGTGGCTGAAATATGTTGACCAAACCACACACTAGAAAGTGAAGGGACGACGACGTTTCGGTCCGTCCTGGACCATTCTCAAGTCGATTGTGAGAATGTACATCGATTGATTTGTATCGATTTTTTGCCTTAAGTTCTTATCATAATCCCTTTTGCAATCTCAACACCATCTGGCTCGTATCTTGTAACTATCTTCGTTACTTAGTCTCAAAACCTTACATTTGTCTTACATATCCTCAACAGTAGATAAAAAAAAGTAATTGCAGATTTCTAGTTACCTAATACCAGCACGGTATGAAACCTTATTATAAGCTACCAGACGAGTAGATCAGTGTTTAAAGTAATAATAATACATAATTATTAATGTAATAATATTATTAAAATAATAATAACACAGCTGATGCCATCTGTCGGCAGATAAGAACACTATCAACTGGCAGGTTAATAGTAGCCATAAGATACAGCTTACGCCATCTGTTGACATCAAATTACACTTATAACAAATTACCCCACAAAATACAACTAACGCCATCTCTCTTTTTTCCAACGCACTATAAATAGCCAAACAGCAACCCATAAGGTGGGTTGTTGTGCTCGGGTAGGAGGTTCCAAGCTCCGCCCACAGATGGTATATGGTGCATAATAAATGGCATATCATTGATAGAAACTCTTTGTTGACATTCACACAACAGCCAATCACAGGAAAGGATCAGCTAAAGGTTCCACGAACTTAATACATAATCTTTATTCAGCACACCATCCTTGCTTATGACATTCTGCCTCAACTTTAATCTACCTAAAAAGTGAAATGTTAAGTATTTAAAAATATTAATATAGTGATAATTAAATACTGCAGGATGTAACGGGTGTTACAGAAACATGGGCTGGCTACCTAACTTGGGACGTTATTGTAGGGGTTGCCTTGACACAAATATGATACACTGCTCTGCCCTCTTATTCGAGTAAATTATTCAGTTAGATGGAGATTTCTGTCAGGTGCAAAACAGAAATTGTTGTTATTTTTCACAACAACCTTGTGGTTGTGCACAAGGAACTATTTCTTAGTTTAATTTTTATTCATAAAAGAGTGTTGGTATTGCCCGCAACAGCCAATCACAGGAAGGTATTTCTGGAAGCTCCGCCTCCTTATGGACTCAGGACATCGCTCTAGCTCATGGCTCTCTGTTTCATCTCTTGTATATACAAACTATGACTTTTTTCGATTACTGTTATAATTAATAATATGAGATATACAAGTTTTTACACAAAATGGCTAAATTCTGCCATTAAATGGACTTTGTCTGGTATACATACAAACATACACCAATTTATTACCATTCATCCATTATTAATTTCAAATGTAATGTATACTGTCTAGTTTTTTTCCTCTCGCACTTACTTGGTGCAATATTTGAAAGTTGTCTATTTATTTATCGATCTATCTATTATCTTGTATGTATATTTACAAGTTTCTGTGCTTGGAAGAAAACTCTGCTTTGAATTGGGACTAATTTATTAAATAATATTATTTAGTATTAAATAAGATCTAATTTCCTGAAAGTAGCGAGCTGACTGTCTAAAAGTAGCGAATTTGTAGTTAGAGTAGCCCAATTTTTTTTAGTGAATGATATGGGTTTCAAAGTAATATATTTTGATATATAAAGTACACTACACGATGTTAATTGTTTTATTAATATTATTTCTGCACATACACACACACACATATTATATATATATATATATATATATATATATATATATATATATATATATATATATATATATATATATATATATATATATATATATATATATATATATATATATATATATATATATATATATATATCTGAAGCACAACCATGCACCAACCGAAGCCCGACCATGCACAAGGGTTTTGTACATGTAGATAGCACAAGAGAATGTGTAGAGTGAGTATATGTTTAGCATGTTGAGGGACTTGAGCAGAGGGGCTGTGAGTTAGGTTCTTTTAATTGCCTTATACAATTTAACGAATAAAAAGGTTTTCGTGCCTTAACATCTTTATATTATAATAATCACGACATATCTGCATTAAAATCAGTGTACAATTCCGGTTTTGGCCTCCACCGCCTTCTCACTTGTTCTCTTGTAACTTGTAACTAACACTTATATGCTGTGCTTCCTATTTTAACCTGCTATGTTAAATGGGATTCTTGTATTGTGATTTGTGTATTTGTACTCACTGAATTTGTGCGCCCCTTGAGGGACTTGAAGTAGAGGGGGTAGAAATAGCCTAAGCTACTCTATCCCTTTGAGATGTATTTTTTTTATTGTCTCAATAAACATATTTGAACTTGAAGTGAACTGTAATGTGTTTTTCGGTAGCTTTATTTCCTTAGTTTCCGAGCTGTTTTCTTTACCGTGTATGTTGTAATAAACTATTCCTATATTTACAGTTGTTTCTCCCTGTGAAGATTATTAAACAATGGTGATTATAAGGGTGCGGAAGTTCAGCCTGGCCAGGGCCACCAGCAGCCCTTGGGCCCACCCCGGCAGCACCCAGTCTTTAATTTGGCACCTTTGCGGCACCTTTGTCGGACCTTTGTGGGACCTTTGTGTAAGCCTAACATGTATATATATACACACTGGCTGCCTGTCCCACCTACTCAATGATTTATTATTACCTATTATTTTATCATTTAATTTAAATATTAAATAAAATAATTCATTTAATTATTATAGTAAGTACTAAATAATTTAATAATAAGTAGTAAGTACATAAAAATGATTAAAAAGTACAGTTTAGTCATAGGAGATTCCTAGATTGGAATTCACTACCAAATTTCAATATATCCAAGTATTTTTAGTGTGAAATGCTGTTATTATATGCATAAATTGTTGTTTTAATAATATTACGCTTAACCACTTGGGCTGGACGGTACAGCGACGGTCTCGTTTCCTACAGGTCCGCGTTCAATCCCCGACCGCCCAAGAGGTTGGGCACCATTCCTTTCCCCCGTTCCATCCCAAATCCGTATCCTGACCCCTTCCGAGTGCTATATAGCCGTAATGGCTTGGCGCTTTCACTTGACAGTTCCCCCACCCCCTGAATAATATTACGAGAGCAGTATTTACGGGCTATTCATGCCCGTGCCACCTCTTGGGTGGCTTAATCTTCATCAGTCAGGAGCAGTACGTCCTAACCAGACATTATATGATGATATCCTACTAACAGTTGATAAATAAAAGTAATTGCGGAACTCCAGTTATCTAATACTTATCATAAATGGTATAAAACCTTATCATAAGCTACGGGATTTGTAGATCAGTGTTTAAAGGGAATTCGGAAGTAATAATAACACAGCTGATGCCATCTCTCGGCAGATAAGAACACTATCAACTGGCAGGTTAATATAGCCATAAGATACAGCTTACGCCATCTGTTGACATCAAATGATACTTATAACAAATTACCCCACAAAATACAACTAACGCCATCTCTCTTTTTTCCTATATATAGGAAAAATTTGGCACTATAAATAGCCAAACAGCAACCCATAAGGCGGGTTGTTGTGCTCGGGTAGGAGGTTCCAAGCTCCGCCCACAAGTGGTATGGGGTGCATAATAAATGGCATATCATTGGTAGATATTCTTTGTTGACATTCACACAACAGCCAATCACAGGAAAGGATCAGCTAAAGGTTCCACGAACTTAATAAATAATCTTTATTCAGCACACCATCCTTGCTTATGACATTCTGCCTCAACATTAATCTACCTAAAAAGTGAAATGTTAAGTATTTAAAAGTATTATTATAGTGATAATTAAATACTACAGGATGTAACGGGTGTTACAGAAACATGGGCTGGCTACCTAGGTTGTGACATTACTATTGGGGGTTGCCTTGACACAAATAATGATACACTGCTCTGCCCTCTTATTCGAGTAAATTATTCAGTTAGATGGAGAGTTCTGTTAGGTGTAAAACAGAAATTGTTGTTATTTTTCACAACAACCTTGTGGTTGTGCACAAGGACTTATTTCTTAGTTTAAATTTTATTCATAAAAGAGTGTTGGTATTCCCCGCAACAGCCAATCACAGGAAGGTATTTCTGGAAGCTCCGCCTCCTTATGGACTCAGCACATCGCTCTAGCTCATGGCTCTCTGTTTCATCTCTTGAATATACAAACTATGACTTTTTTAGATTACTGTTATAATTAATAATATGAGATATAAAAGTTTTTCACAAAATGGCTAAATTCTGCCATTAAATGGATTTTGTCTGGTATACATACAAACATACACCAATTTATTACCATTCATCCATTATTAATTTCAAATGTAATGTATACTGTTTAGTTTTTTTCCTCTCGCCATTACTTGGTGCAATATTTGAACGTTGTCTTTTGAGATATTTGAGATATATACAAGAGTTGTTACATTCTTGTACATTTATTCTTGTCTATTTATTCATCGATCTATCTATTATCTTGTATTTATATTTACAAGTTTCTAGCTGTGCTTGGAAGAAAACTCTTCATTGAATTGGGACTAATTTATTAAATAATATTATTTAGTATTAATTAATATTTCCAATTATTAATAATTACAATTATTAAATACATGGAGCTTCGTGAATCTAGGTCCCAGTCGCTTGAAGCTAGTCTCACTCAACCTTGCAGGAGGAATGGTCTGGAGTACGGGATGAACATAAACTGCTTGGGGGTCGGCCAATGTTAACTACTTTAAGAAATATTTGCATTTATAGAGACCTCCAAGCGATTTTCATGTAGTCAAGTATGACATGTAGCATTTGATGTTTTCCATACAGTTTCCAGTGCGTTGTAATAAATTTTCTGAGACCCATAGTGTTGTTTCAGTGCTTCTTAATAATAAGTTTTCTGAGAGAAGGGGGGAGGGTGTTTGGGGAGAGGCAGAGTGAGGGACCATGGGGGGGGAAGAGGATGATGGGGAAAAGGATAGATGGGGAGACAAGGCAAAAGGGCAAACAGAAGGGAGAGAAAGAGAGCCTGGTCCAACCGCCTGTGTTACAAAGTATTCAAATTTCTAGATAACTTTCAGGATAACTCATTCCAGGAAGGGTTCAGGGCCACAAGGCTGACACTCCAAACCAGACATGACAAGGCTAATCGCATCGAAACTTAAAATACTGAACAATTTGGAGGAGTGTTACCTAGCAGGATTGTTATCCAACCCACTTCTTCTAAAGGTCAAATGTAACACAAAGACTAACAGTTTCAAGCTCAACAAGCCACAATGTAGGGCAGAAAACAAGAGATACGTTTTCACCCACAGTGTTATAAACCCGTGGAACCGCCTACCCGCTGAAGCCGTATATGCCAAAACAATGTTGTAGATCCAGCTTGATAAATTCATCAGGACAAATTGAAGGACCATTGACAAGACGCTGGGTTCCTGTCCTCGTCGAGAACACTAGAGCATATGGCAGCCCCTTCATTAAATTCAAGTAAAATACCAACACGAGAATAGAAAACAGTTCAACGCAGAACAATTACCTGCTATTTACTTAAATTTACCTCAGAACATAAGAACAAGGTAACTGCAGAAGGCCTATTGGCCCATACGAGGCAGCTCCTATCTATAACCACCCAATCTCACTCATGAACATGTCCAACCCACGCTTGAAACAATCGAGGGACCCTAGATTGTTTCAAGCGTAATTAAGTGTTTCAATCTAGAACCACTGACACACTAGTGGACTCGACGGGGACAGGAAGCCCTCCATTTGTCCCAATGATTTTACAGTTGGATTTTGAAATTCAGCAGTGTTCTGGCATTTACGGCTCCGGCGGGTATGCGGTTCCATGGGTTTAATTCATAATTATAAATAATTAAGTATAACCTTATGGGTGATAAAGTCTGTTTTCAGTCCTACATTGTAGCTTGAGCTTAAACCGATGGTCCCTGCTCATGTTACATCTAACGTTTTAAAGCAAGTCTGGATCAATATCCTCCAAATTCTTCAATGTTAAATTAGATCAGCCCTGTCATATGTGATTTGCAGTGTTAGCTCCGAGGCCATCAACTGTTCCTGGTATGAGTCAGCTTAGTTCTGGAATGATTTTTGTTGCCCAGTGCTGAACTTTCTCCAAATCAGCTATGAAATCTGAAGATGCGATCTGGTCGGTCTCCATGCTTGGATACAGTAATCAACATGTTTGATCTTGACAATCAGACCAGTACTGGTATGAACATTTGTCACTTAGGGGCGCCTGACAGCTGGGTGGACAGCGCTTCGGATTTGTAGTCCTGAGGTTCCGGGTTCGATCCCCGGTGGAGGCAGAGATAAATGGGCAAAATGTTTCTCTCACCCTGATGCCCTCGTTACCTAGCAGTAAATAGGTACCTGGGAGTTGGGCAGCTGCTACGGGCTGCTTCCTAGGGGGGTGTATAACAAAAAAGGGAGGCCTGGTCAAGGACCGGGCCGCGGGAACGCTAAGTCTCGAAATTATCTCAAGAGAACAACTCTCCTCGTTTACCGCATACAAAACAATATAATTTTTGTAAAGTTATTTGTTCAGAGTAGCTTTTTCTTTTCTCAGGTTTTAGACCATAGTCGTCATTTTAGAAATAGGAAGGTCTCCCTAGTTCTTAAGAGTTAAATCATGTGGGCGTGGGCGTAAATCACATTTGAGGACGCCTGACGGCTGAGTGGACAGGGATCGGGATTCGTAGTCCCAAGTTCCAGGGTTCGATCCCCGAATTGGCAGTTTCTTTCACACCTGTTCACCTAGCAATAAATAGGTGCCTAGGAATTGCAGTGCCAGTTGCAGACAGCTGCTACGGGCTGCTTTCTGGATGTGTAACAAAAAGGAGGCCTGGTCGAGGACTGGGCCGCAGGGACACTAAGCCCCGAAATCATCTCTAGATAACGTGTGACCATTGCGTAAAAATAGCCAAGACGTTTCCCAACTTTTTGTCTTGGCGACAGAAGGAAGTCCATTGGATAGGTTAGATTTAATAGTACAGTACATAATTTATTACCAGTACAGTAGCTAACCATCTCTCCAACGGTTGAGTCACGTCATAAATGACTAGGCAAAAATTTGAAGTAGTTCTTTTGAAGACTACCAAAACATGTATTGGGTCTTGACAATTATAACTGAAAGTGATACATGGACATTGATCATAAATTGATCAAAGGCGGCACCAAGCCGGGAAGGCTACATAGCCACTGATCGTGAATCTCCTTATAACAACCTCTTGAATTAGGTAATTATCAAAAAAAGGTGCCACGCTCAAAACACTATACTGTACTGCATGTACATGTACAAGTTCATAGATAATATTCAGGGTGATGGGAGAGCAGAAAGAAAAAATAAATAATGACATTTAAAAAGTGAAAAAGCAAATTCCAGATTTTGAATATTAGTAAAACGATCACATGGCCAATATGAAACATTTGTAATCAGTAATGAAATTTAAAAGCTAGAGCTGCACTTCTAATTGCTGCAGTTATTTGTAGCAATGTAGGGATTCTATAACTTGAATACTATTGTTTTTAGCCATACATTTGTAAGTTTTTAATTCTTTTAGTGACTATGGCTTGCCAGAATGCCAAAATGCATTCCATAATTTTTCAAATTTTGGATAAGAACATATATGTACACAAAATTTCAGTGGTAAGGCATCCGGGATAAGGAAGTTTATCAGCAAAGGTAACAATTGCCGTAGTGTTAAAATTGTAACATGCTTGTCTCAAGTCGGGAACAACACAAATGTGAATAACTAATAGGAGGGGGGGGGGGGGGCAAAATCAAGTTATGGACCCCCTTTTACACTGTGCTGCAAGAACATGATTAGTAAATAACGATAATGTTGAACATAATTTTTGGGCTTTTGTAATGCACTCTTAAAAAGTGCCATTAGATGAGAACTCTTGGATAAATTGATGAGGAACCTACGATGTTGGATCTCAACCACTGCAGGATGAGAAGGGATACAACATATCAGGGTCATGAGAGCCAACTACAAGAGCTATCACTGCAGTATGACAAGTCTAAAGAACACAAGATCACATAAAGCTCTGCAATAAAAATAAGTGTGGAGTAAAGCAAGTTACAGGTTTCACACTTAAGAGAAGGCAACTTCATCAGCAGACTTAGAGCAGTAAAACAGAAATGGCAGTGAAAATCCACAAGAAAAAGGCATTTCAGGACAGGAGGCAGGATGTACAAACCACAGGGGGGCAAGTTAGGCACAGTAGGATACACATTAGGGACATGTACCAGGAGAAGACTAAGCGAGCAATCCATGCAGTAAAAGATTGCAAAGTAGGGCTTTCAAAGGAAGGGCAATGGTCAAGGTGCAGTACACACATGAAAGGGAGCTTTGTATTGTCCTCACAAAATAGTACAAGTCATACCTATCAGTTTTGTAACAACAGATCATTAGTTTCAACTTGTACTCCGAGATGAACAAATTGGCAAGTAACAAGTACTTTGTTTTACAAGCCAAGAATAAAATACTTATTACACAGTATTTAGTAGTCAATACCTCTGCTTGTATGGATTTGTGAAAAGGCAAGGAGATATTTTAGCAAGGAAAAAAAGAGAGCTTAAAAATTACTTTTATATGCACCATCCCATTTTTAAAATGGCAAAAATAAATACATATTCCATGTGTAACAGAGGCCACTTCACTCATTTTTTTACCTTTTCTTACAACAGAAATTAACATGGCTGTAGCAAGAGGTAACAGACTGGTTGACCTCAATCAATCATAGCACTGCCAGTTGAAGTACTGTACAAGGTAACTTCACTTGGTTATATCTACACCACACCAAATAGTACTAGACTTCATTCAATACGGCACCGTGTATTGTGCTCCAAATTTCTTCTTTCTCCTGTCACTTTCTGCTTATTTCTCTTATTTTTTAACTAATGTGATGTAATTGCCTTTCTACGTATCCTTGTACAAGTGGCAAATTCTTCACCTGTTTGGTATCTAAAACAAAGCACTACCTGACCACAATTCCTTCAATAGTCTCGGCTTGATAGCACTTGAAATGACAAAGGGAATTTTAACAATCCCACTAAATACGGATCCTACCTCCTAAAGCCACCCTCATGAGGTAGGAGAGTTGACATGGGAAACAAGGAATTATATCCAGATACACTAATGTACAAACAATTATGAAAAACTCAGTTCAAACAGATTTTACCGATAGCACAACACTAGACAAAAAGATGCGTTTAACTTCAATACCTCAAAAAAAAAAAAAAAAGTTGTTAAGGTTTAAGTGTATTTAATTATCAATACTGTATACAGCCTAAAAAAAACAAAAAAAAAAACTAATATCATGGAAGTTAATGAAACTTATTTCATACATTTTTTTGCATTTACAAGATGCATATGCCACTAATGAAAATGTCAATCTTAAATTTACATAACTTCCTGGAATGACAATGAAAACACTAATGCCGTACTTTCCCATTAACAAGTATATTTAATAATACAAGTACAGTAAAAAAGTGAGAACAAGAAAATAAATAAACAATTACTCCTTACTTCAAGAGCTCATGCAACAGTATGTTCAGCTAACTTAGTAACAAAGATTTCCTATTTATAAAATTAAAACTGTAGACAGCAAAGCCAAGGTAACAATACTGAATGTTTATTTTGCAGAATCTAAAATAATGCATCAATTGCCTTTATTTCTGATAATTTTGCTATTTGTATGGAAAGCATAATTGTTTACAATAGCAAATTACATTAAGAACGTGATACATATGACTCTAGAATAAGAGGAGAGTAAAGAACAGCTACACAAATGTCAGACTTCCATGAAAGATAAAATTAAGGAAATGAAATGTACTGATTCCTTACAAAACCCAAAATATCATCAAGTATTGTATATAAATGCAGATTGACTGCTTCAACAATGCTTGACAATGAATATGTAGCATACAAAGTCCTGCTTTCAAACGTGCACTGTACACACAATGAGACCACCCAGTCTCAGTACATTATAAAAAAACTTAAACTACACTAGTTGTAAATTCATACGGTGAAACAATCACGTCAAGATTCATTGCAACTAACACTACTTCCTCTCTCACTTTACACGGGCTAGCTCTGCAGCAGCAGAATTGAACCCTTTGAACCTAACACCTTATTATGCCTAAGAGTACATATTACCCACATTAGACAACACCCATAAGTAAATTATCATACAACAGATCTCTAGTAAAACAGCATAGGCGAGATAATGATTTGTATGGTGGGTTAATACTGCCCCTCTAATGAGAGGAGCAAGTTATTTTAGGGTCTAATACAGGAAGACATTACTAGGGTATCTCCTTTCTATTAAAAACTTACAAGTTTATTGAATCTACTTTCAAGTCACATGTATCAATAACATACAAGTTAAAAAGAGAAGCTGGCCAAAAGTAATTTGATGCAAACATAAAAACAGGCAATCTGGAGCACTACCCTAGTTTACTATTCACATAAAGGCAATGTGACTGCAGCTGAGGCAGTCTTCCTGTACTAGATGAATTCTCAACAGGTTATCACAACTTTTCTGGTGGGTAGTTTTAAGATACCAGCTCTATGCATCAGGTATGATGTATCACTGAGTTTCTCTCCACAAAGTATCCACTCAAAGCAAGAAAAGTGTGAAAGGCAACTGAATGGTTAGAAGGTATGTACACACAACAGTTGAGGAATGCCACACAGAATGAGCACCACAAGTTAACTTGCGCTTTTCACTGAAGCTGCCACTTCTGGTTGCCGTGTAAGTCCCTCCTAACTTTTGTCTGCTGTTATGTACGTAAAACTTGAGTTCATGTCCAGGCTAACCCAAGTCCACTGTACAGCCTTGAATGATATGGATATATTGATTTAACACCTTCATACCAAACACATCTCTTGGCACTATCAAACCGAAATGAGGTTTATATCCATTTCATCCAGCAACCAGTTATTACACTTTTTTTTCCTAAACACAGAATCCTTCCAAATCTTGAGATACTTCCTATATACAAAGTTCACACTTCCAGGGAAATACTTTCCCAATCTTTTTCATTCTTTGTACCTCCAAAGGCACATAGTCCATTTCAAAACAGCATAGTCTTACGAAAGATCTGAAAAAAAAAAATAAATAAAATGTTTGATTCTCATCAAATAAATAGTTTGAAAAGTGAGATAAAAATGCCATGAAAAAATTTTGATAGTAAAATATAAATACGACAAATACAAAAACTAAATATGACAAATCACAAGCACACCAAGAAAATGATATCTGATCATGCATGTGTTGAAGTGTAACAAAAATTTCACAATAAAACTATACTTACAGCTGGGAAGAGCTGCTTGAGAGAGCCTTTGCTGTATCTGATCTGTAGTAAAACGTACAAAGCAATCATACTGCTCGGCAAGCTTGGAGGCCAAGACTTTATCATATTCCTCTCGGATATTCACTTCACGTTCGCGCAGTAGCTGCTCACAAATCAGATTCACCTGTAAAAGATTTTTATTTATTACAAACAACTGTTTTGGTGTGTAATCACAAAGCATGAATATCATCATCATTGATAAAACTTTTCAACATGTATAGGATGCACAAAGAAACAACTTACAAGTAATATTCACATTCATTTTCAAACTGAGCTAAGAACTGAGAACATGACCATATGGAATGCCTATGTGCTGTACAACTCGAGTACAACTTCGTCTCTACAAATCTAAAGTTGTAACACACTTTGCAGGCAGGATTTACTCACCTGCTTTGCCAAATAATTATTTCTAAGCGAGTAAATTGCAGATTTACTTAGGCTCATTCTTTTATGACAAAATGGATGACAACAATTGACATTTCCAAGGCATATTGCTTTAGGGTATTAAAATAATTTGTTCTTTACAATGGGTCTGAACATCTCTCTCATAAACGGTATTGTCTACTTGCCCATGTCCTTAGTAAAACTGAATTGCATGCCCTTCTATAGGGTTATATCAGTGAAGTAATGGTGACAGTAGTGTTACCAATAACCTCCCGAGTTGTAATTGGTTTCTGCTGGCTCTTTTCATGAAATGGGTATGAAATTGTGAGGACCCATAATTTGTATTTCTTGATTGCTTCTATGTATTTTATGTTCAGATGACAAATTTGATCATAGATTAATTTGTGATAAAATTTAAGGAGGCAGACATCTTGGCTTTGCTGTACTTTCAAGAGTATAATTACTCTAAAATTTTCCTGCCAGAGAACCACTCATTAACTTATCACATGATGTGGACCACTTATACATAAATCATCTTCATGACAGCTTTCCCTACAATCTTTTCAATTTAGCTTATACCAGTTGCTTATCATGTGAGGGTTTTTAGAGAGTAACGAAAACTATAGAAACAAGTTGAATAAGGAATCAAAGTTACTTTTGGCCACTGTCAGCAGTTATTTCCTCATCTCTTTGCAAAGTATCCCAGCTAAAGAGGAGAGTTACAGCCCCGCTCCTGTGCCAGGTAAGTCCACTACAGGCTCACTATAGCCCGTGTTACTTTGGAACTTTTGTTCTTAAGTAGCTGAATCTAAAACAACAACAACCCAACTAAAGTATTGTATTCATTCCATACTTGTAAACATTTTGTTTTCTGTAATTTAATGACCAAGTGTTTAGATATAAATATAAACAAATTAAGATCATACATAATATATGGATTTTCTAAATGTTTGTAAACAAAATAATTTGCCATAAAGGAGAACCAAGTACTGTATCATTTAATAATATTCCACCATCTCTCTGATAGCTATTTCCACATGTGAAGGGTTCACAGATCTATGGGAAAAGTTATCCATCATATGACAGATTAAGTGAAATTTTATTTTTAGTGTAATGTCCCACCGGGCACGGAAAATATTACGATATGAATGGAACTATTAACACGACTCGAATCATATTTTTTATGATTTTCGTAGACTGATGCTACACCAAAAGAAAGAGCTGGGTCCTTGGAAAAGCCTTTGAGTGCATTTATAACCAAATTCTATTATTTGTTTTCATTTCAAGATGCCACAGCTTTTGTTCAAGTGCCTGCCTCTGATTTTGTGGAGGCAATTGCCTCAGGCAATTGTTTGCAATATTGGAAAAAATCCTGAAAGCCTTAGCTTCCTTTGTGGGCCTTATCAAAAAGATAGGCACCATGTCAAGTGCATCACTATCCACTGACCGATGCCCATGCTAGAAACCACTGAAACCATGCAAAACTTCAAGAACTTTTATGGAGCTGAAAGATATTAGTGATGAGAAATCTACTACAAATAATTAACTTGAAAATTACTTCTTAGAATATGTCATCAACATTTCTTCACCTCTCTATAGCCAAAATAAAATGATAAATATTTCCCCACTCCCGACGGCAATGTTTTAAGATAAAGGAAAAATAATGTTTAAAACGTTTTTATGTGCACCAGGAAATTGGCCTAATTTAGGGTGCACAGTTAGGAGCTAATGCATTTTAGGGAGTTTTTCCCATTAATAGATTGTTATTATCTGTTATTGAATGTTATCACTTAGGGTAGCCAAAGGATTAAAGTACCTTTTCCTCTTGTACTAATATATATAGCAGCTTTTTCTCACATGCATTTTAATATAAAAAAAAATTTGTATTCCACACTACTGATACATTGAACACACATGCAAATGCTTTTGCTATGGTCTTGGTAAATAAAGCTCTTTTATATACTACTGTATTACTATATGGTAATAACTTTAGATACACTGTACCTGCTTAAATGTGAACAGAGGTTTATCCTTCCCAAGAGAAGACTGGTGATGGTGGTGATGATGAGATGATACTCCTGCAGCGGATGTTGATGCAGGCGATGGTGAGGTAGGACAGGCCAGGGAGGGCGGAGACGGTGGGGAAGCTGGAGATTCATAGCCCCCCTCGCACTCCATACTACGCTCGCCACATTGCAAGATCTTGCGGCGTTTCAGCCGACGGATCTCTTCCCGAACATTTTGTGCAATTTGCTCTGTAATCACCATTACTTAAGTAGATCATATGACATTTGAACTAATTTACACTACAGTACATGCTTATGCATAATCTCTCTGATGAGTATTTTAAATATTTGAAGTTTCAACTGGCCTAGCTTTAAAAAATGATGTCAAGTGTAATGAAATGCCCTTTTTTAGGTGACGCCAAATGCCACAAAAGCCCAAACCAAACCATGCACACTACTAAATAGAAGACCAGAGCCTGGCTATCATTATGATGACTGTAAAGACTAAGCCCCAACCAAGATTGTATGTGTCTGAGAAAGGCTCGTGCAGTGGAAGAGGAAAGATCCAACCAAAGATTTGTGAATTTTAAAGAGAAAATTGATTTCTAGACATGACTCCAGAAAAGTTTTTAACAATTTAGGGAAAATATTAACATAAAAAGACAGGCACTTAGCACCTCTCTCTGGCACTATATTTAATTTTAATCTGCATTTCAGTTCAACACGGGTACAGCGCTATATAAACATTATAAAAATTTGTTCTTCACACTCAAAGGCACGCTTACCGTAATTCAGTAAAATCATACAGAAGTTCAAACAAGTAATTGAAATAAGAAATAATAGTTACCTGGGGTTAGAGTTGGTGTGACCTCGGCAAATGGTGACTGTGACTCTGTGTGACGCGCAGTGGCTGCAGCAGCACTCTGGGGCGACACACACATAGGCACACATCGTCGTCTCTTGTGTGGTCGAGGAGTGCAACTTCCGTGGTGAAGGGGATCAAACTCCAGCGATCGTTTGAGTGTTACACATGCCATTCTTCAAGTGTACCCTGTTCAAAAGATGCTGGACTTTAGCTTGTCATAAAGCATCCTAAAATTGAACCTCTTAGGGTCATCTCATGTATAAATCAACTTTATATACAAATACATACAATACTGATAAATGCTATCATAACCGAGACACGAGATCAATATACAGCACTGTATTGGTTATAACCTCGTCACAGCAACTGACACACTGTACATGATTATATACAGTGGATGGGTCCATTCTACACAGAAGGGCTCTGACAACACAGGCACTTAGCACCTCTCTCTGGCACTATATTTAATTTTAATCTGCATTTCAGTTCAACACGGGTACAGCGCTATATAAACAGTATGAAAATTTGTTCTTCACACTCAAAGGCACGCTTACCGTAATTCAGTAAAAATCATACAGAAGTCCAAACAATCTCGCAGCATACTACAAATTTTTCTCCTAACAGGGGTGCAACAGGTGCTGCCACCAACCTAAAGCAGGAAAATGCAATAACTTCCAATATACTCCAAGTACTAGTTTAAACATAGATACAGTATGAGATCTTAACCAATAATATTACAAAAATTCCATGTCATTAAAGCACAACACAAAAACCACTATGGGCCGAGTGTTTGTTAAAACATTTAAGTTGCAAATTATATTTCTTAAAGTGTAGCAGTCAAAACTTTCAGATACCTTTGAAGAAAAAATGTTTAAATACTTTCGCTGCCCGATGTCGCATATTCCGTCATGGAACCAAAATATGTACCAAGTATGCCTGATGACAACTGGCATCAATTTAAAAAATTTGTAAAAATTTCATTTATTGTCCGAATTCTATGGGACTTTTAAAATGAGCTCCAACTTCTGCCTGTATACCCCATACCATACCAAACCCCATACTACCATACTCTGTATACCCCACGTAGCACCCTGACCCCGCCAAGTAGGTGCCCACGCACGCTAGAGGCTCTCTGTTCCCGTGACAGCCGCGGCCTTCCCTAGAGTCAAAAGGTTCCCCCATTCCGGTTATTTTATCTTGGGTATTTGTTGTTACCGGCTTTATAAACACTGCAAATTGACTTCCAGATTGATACTGATCAAGAACGGAGTCAATCCACGACGAAAGTATTGAAAGAAATACGTACGAGGAAAAGGATACTGTACTGTGTTTTCACCGAAAGTATAGAAAAGTAAGACTCATGTTCTTATATGCAAATATCTCTACGCAGTCTATTGTGAACAATTTGATACCAATTTGAACGATGTAGTATGGACATTGAGGTGAGAAAGCAGAAAAGAGAATAAACATTGGAGTGGTGAGCTCTCAGGCAATGCATGGGCTACCTAGCATTGTGAGGTGGGTCTAAAATATAGGAGAGCGAGATTTGTATGGTCTTATACGCAGATATTCCTTTACAGCATTCTATTCTATTGCGAACAATTTGATACCAAATTTAACGACGTAGCACAAAAATCGAGGTCAGAAAGCTAAAGAGAGTATAAAATTTGTGTGGTGGCGAGTTCTGGACCTACACTTGAACTTTCAAATGAAAATACGCGTCGTTTATTTACGACGCGGCTGTGTGAAAGTGTTAACTCTGCACAGTGCCTTAGGGCGCTCATAGGTATAATGTAGGATTCAAAACTCCCGCGACTACACGAGGTTCACATCAGTTTCCTCAGGGCTCTAGTAAACAGATGCAATTTAAAAAAAAGTATATATTGTTGGCAACATTCCCGGGTGTGAGGGCCTCAGTACTGAGTGAGCAACCAAGGCTGGTGCACACAGCATGAGCTAACAGCACTGCTATTCAGTTTGTGGCAACGGCCTGCAGCATTAGCCTTTTTAATGACAATGTGAGGTCTCATAACAAAAAAGTGTTAAAACATAAGGAAAAACAAGCGTCTTTAGACAGATTCTTAGTAAGACAAGGAAGCAGTGAGTCATAACCAGGTCCTAGTGGTATGCCTACAAAACAGAGTACCCCAGAAATGTCCTCAATTAATTATGTTATAATGGAAGGGGACTCCCCTTCCAAACACCAACACCTCTCTTCCCCCCCCCCCACACTTCCTCACCGTCTTCCATACGCCAACATGAGTCCTCAAAGGTAAGGTGAAGTAAAATATGAGTAGTATTCTGTATAAAATGTATTAAGTTAGTATTTTTGGACATGTGGAACGGATTAATTCAATTCACATTACAGTATTTATGGGAAAATTAGTTTTGGTTTACGAACCTTCGGTGTACGAATCGTCTCTTGGAACGGCTTAAATTCGTAAATCAAGGGTCCACTGTATACAGTATTCCATTTCACTCCTCATGCTCATTTCTTTTTAACTTTGCTTCATAAACATAACATTTCTCTCTTTATGAATCCATAACCAATAGCAACTTCTTCAATACCCCATTTATTCTTCTAATGCTGCACACAGCAAGACAAGCCTGCCTTTATTTCTGGGGTCTGGGCAGGTGCAGACACTAGATACACTGCTAGTTTTGCATTGAATACAGTATGAAGACATCTGGGAAGAAGGGTACACTAAATTCACTTTCCTTTACATCACAGGAAATGTGGGGCCGATTGCACCACATCCACATGTCACAAGTATTGTTCATCTTAACCCTTAGCCTTTGATTTTCATCTATTGCCGATCCCAAAGGGAGCCAGTGGCTGAGGGGACAGAACACTGGACGCGTGATCCTGTGGTCCCAGGTTCGATCCCAGGCGCCGGCGAGAAACAATGGGCAGAGTTTCCTTTCACCCTGATGCCCCTGTTACTTAGCAGTAAATAGGTACCTGGGAGTTAGTCAGCTGTCACGGGCTGCTTCCTGGCGGTGGAGGCCTGGTCGAGGACCGGGCCGCGAGGACACTAAGCCCCGAAATCTCAAAATAACCTCAATATAGATTCCTAGGGGGACTTCAGTTATCATTAAATGATGATTTAAACAATTATTGTCTGGGTTTTATATGTATGATAAAATCTGGGCAAGATATGTACAGTCGATTGTTTTGCTTTGTTTGGATGGTTTTACTTGGGTTCGAGGTTGCTCTAGGATCCACTTGCTCTCCAACATTCTGATCCTGGTGTTTGGTAGACCTGTTTAATGTATGTTTAGATTCCTGATAGTTTTGTAAATAGCTCTGTGGTACTAAAGCCAAAACACAGGAGTAACCTGGTTCCGGCCCAGAAATAATGTTAAATTCTTTCTCGACAGACATTTCTATTAAAAGACAAGGAAAAATACATAGACCACAAAAATACTTATTATTACTATTATAAAGATGATTTTTTTTAATATTTTGATAAGATAGGTACCTTAGTATCAGCTAGAGGCGCCACTGTATACTTTGTCTTCCGCCATCACAATGCTGTTCAGCGTCGCTATCCCTTAGTACACTAAAAATATGAACAACAACATGCACAATAACAAGTTTTCACATTTATTATAACACTAGTAGCAATAACGCCAAAGTTTGAGAAAATATAGCAAATGTCTCGAGCTTTAACATATTAATACACTATAAATATTCCAAATGTCAAATCTGAGCCTTCCAAACCAATACTATTTCCAAGTATTCATGTTTTTAATATACTGTACAATACAGTGCTTAATATTCGGTACCACTAAATAAAAATGGAAGCACTAGATATTTGATATTTTACAAAATATGGAAAGCCAATGCAAATATCACAAGTCACAAATTCAAAGCATCGTCAAGTAAATCATACTTTTTTTCTTCTTCATTGTTTTATATTCTGAGACAATTGCAAAGTTAATTTCGGAAATGCAATTACTTTATTATAATTATGATACAATTTATATGATTAGAATATGTGTTACACAAGTACAGTAATTACAGATAAACATGTTACATGAGAGATGAATGTGTATGGCATCACATCATTATGAAATGCTTGCAAAATTAGGGTAAGTGGGAGATGGGCATTTCTATCAGAGGACGAATACCGCACTGTATAGCAAGTGCTAGGTTTTAAGAAAGTTGCAAAGAACAAAAGTACTGTATAACAATTCAAGATATATTAAGTAAAACATTGTACAGTATACGAAAAGAAAAATAGAAGACATATGGTTATACATAAATGATAAAAGAGAGAGAAGAGGTACAGTCAATACCCATCTACAGTCAAAATGTCAAGAGGCTATTGAGAAGAAAAGGAATGAATGCTCAGTAATATATTGTGGAAGTAATATTGTGTATTAATTATCGTGTATTATTGATACACAATCGACTTGAGAATGGTCCAGTACGGACCGAAACGTCGTCGTTCCTTCACTTTCTAGTGTATGGTCTGGGCAACATATTGTGGAAGAAAAAGTAGTGTGTATGCAAGTTGTGCCTGGCCTTTTAATTTAAGAAATACAGAATTTTTACTGACAGATTAAAGCTGGTCATGGAGAAGAAAATAAGGAGGAAATACAGTGAAGGACATGAGGGTAGAAGTGCACTGCCAGTTGTGCATAATATTGCTAAATGGTGTATTGTATACTGCAAGTCTTTCAATTACAAAAAGTGGAGAAAAGCCAATGATAACATGTTATGGTGTCACCAGTGTTTCCAACTCGGAAGTGCACACAATACCTCGACATGTCAACTTGGCTACACCTAACACTCGACTTATTTCCATACTCTGGTGGTATGCTTCCTTGAAACAAATGATCTGAGCATTGGTTTCTTTGGCAGATGCCATAAGAACAATAAATACCATAAGCCAATAAATAAATAAAGCCAATAAATAAGCCAATAAATACCATAAACAATTGTACCATTATGGTACAATAAGTACCATAAAACATAGCAAGGTGCGAAAACGAGATGTGCAACACATCCGTTCACTGTAAGTGCCCGAGGGCTGCTAAGCATCCCAGTTGTGTGGCTCAGGGAGGTAACACACACTGACATCATGTACCCAGAGCATACCTGTCAATACTTTCAACCACAAGATCGTTTTTTTGCCATAAGTACCCGTCATCTTGAGTAGGGAGACACACTTTTGACAAGTACTATAGAATTATGGACTGGGTGACACACTACACTGCAGTGTAATGGGCATAATAGACTGCCGGAGAATCACCGAATGAAAAAGGTACACAAGGATTAAGTATGAGGTCCATATGCTACGAGGCAAAAGAATAGTATTTTGTAAAGTAGTGTATATCCATACCAGGGATTCCAAACTTACTATATGCAATCTTACAGTCAGTCTCCCAAGTCCCCACATTGAAGTGCTAACAATCTATTATTTTACATTGCTTATCAAATGAAAGTCTCAAAATGGTGGTTGATAAGAGGAACCGAATTAGTGATGCACCAGGTTTATCAACTTCGGTTCTTCTAACTACCAACTCGGCACCACATGTTTTGTGACTCATTCCTTAGAATCCACTGATCTTCAAGAACATAACAAAGGAAACTGCACGTGGCCCATTTGCCACAATAGTCGGCTCCTATTTATAGCCACTCAAATACATTCATATTTGTTTAACCTGCACCCGAAAAAAAATCCAGCAATCTCATATCTTATGTTACCTGGTAATTCGTTCCCTAAATATACAACAATATGGTACTTGTTTCCAAACTAGTATTTACCCAGGTCTTTCTCGAATATAAACGTATCCATTTTGTGTTTTATTTTTATCTACAGTATCTATATTTATATTCCCCTTCATCTATTGGTATAAAATCAGTCATGTAAACCCTTACCGTGTGTGTGTGTGTGTGTGTGTGTGTGTGTGTGTGTGTGTGTTTCTAGAGAATGTAAATTAATCTTTTCAATCTCTTTTTCATAAAGAATGTTTCTAATATCATAAGGTTTGATATTAAAATGTAGGAAAGCATTGCGTTTGGCATGATTCGGTAGTACAGTACTATATTTTCAATGCATTTGGATACATGGTGAAACCCCGATTATCTGGATTTTCAGGGTAACCAGAAATATAAGCATCTGATTCTATATACCATTAACTGGAACACGTCCAATTAATGTAGTGCAGCCCCATTAACTGGATAGTTTTTATACTACCTAGTAAGGGAAAAAATCCTTATCTAATGAAATAAGCCTACACAAGATACCTTCCCATTACAGAAATGAAATACAGGTATAAAATAAATGTTTAATAATGTTTGCATTCATGAATGCCATGGAAAAAAATTGTACACGACTACAGGAGTGGCAGATCGTCACTAAAAGAATGACATTGGCAGCAGCTGTGTTCACCAGCCATGACTAACTTCCATTTTGCTTGTTTACATGCCTCTGGCTACTATACCTCTTATGTCATCCTAAGTAACATGATTGATGGTACAAACAGAATGCCTATTATTAAGAGAATAATAAATATCATGTAATTGAGAATTTTTTTTTTAGCTTTAAATAGTATATCCTTATGAAAAGTGGTGTGGGTTAACTTGGGAGAATGGCAGGGAAGCAGGAACTGCCACCTAACATTCCCTCTCACAGGTATTTTAATAATCAATCCATACTTATAAAATAATAACATCTTGTTTTTCTAATTGCCTATAATTTGCTAGTACTACCGTAATTATCTGTATTGTTATAGGTAATGTAAGTTCTCCTATTGCCAGAGTCTGGGCTGGGGTCAGGCTTGTCTTGTGATAACATGATCTAAAAAGGCAGCTGCTTGTACCAGCCTACATTCCCATATACAGCATCCATTACAGCCCTGTGGGTCTGGTAATTCCTAAAGGAATTAGTCCAACTTGAACATGTCCACTTACATTTCAACAATATTGTATAAACTTTATGGGAGGAGATTGAAGAGCTGTATGAAAATAATAGTATTCACCAATTACGCCAATTATTCTAGTCTTCCTTAAATTTAAGGCGCATTTCCTACCATGTGTCTCGATCCCTTACGTTATTGTATTGCAAATAAATTGTGCACACAGCTCTGCCTCAATCACTTCGTTATATCAACCCTTCCATAATACTGTACTTTACTATACAGTAAGAAATAAAATAGTGAATGTATTAATAATGATATATATAACAGCATAATAACTGTTCAAAATTAAGTTATAATGCCAGGAGCAGTAATTAACAGCAAATACGAATACAAGTACTACTTAAAATATGAGAGAGTATTTTGGTCGATGCAATACAGACGACTTCAAATATAGACTGCGAGGTAATCTTAATTTTCTTAGCCCATTAACTACATCCATGATCTCACATTAATTTTCTTAGCCCATTAACTACATCCATGATCTCACATCAAAGTGAGAATTGGAGAATCAGATTATTTATAAAAGCACAAACTAATTTACAAAAAACTGAGAAAATGTTAAAATACAGCCAGCTTGAACTAGCCCCAAGGATTTTACATGGTCTTTCCTTCAATTATCCAGATTTCCAGTTTTTTTTTTTGGACACAAGAGGTACTAATTAACCTGGATAATTGGGGTTGCACTGCACTTTGTTTTGATGTCTGGGAACAAGAACCTGTAGATTTTGGCAAACCCTTTTAATACTTATAATGCATCTTTTAATATTTATCCCAGTGTCCTCCTAGAGTTTAAGGACAGTACATCTGCCTGAAAACAAATGGGAAATTACATAGCCTATAACCCCTAAAAATTTGGTGATTAAATACATAATTCACCAAAAGTATGCACCAAATCAAATCAAATTTAGCTTTATAATATTACTTCAAACGTTTCTGTAAGGTTCGTCTTGTTGCAGTGTTGCAAAACCACTTGGGCTGGACAGTAGGGCGACGGTCTCGCTTCATGCAGGTCAGCGTTCAATCCCCGACCATTCAAATGGTTGGGCACCATTCCTTCCCCCCCGTCTCATCCCAAATCCTTACCCTGATCCACCCCAAATGCTACACAGTCGTAATGGCTTGGCACTTTCTCCTAATAGTTCCCTTCCCCTGTTGCAGTGTTAATGGATTATATTCACATCCCCGGCAGTTTCTTTGTTTCGTTCTCTGCACCGATACGAACCTATACAACTGAAGCCTTCATTCCCTACTATTACCTAGAGATAAGAAATGTTTTCAGTTTTGAGGTGGAGAAAGTGACTGTTAATCGGCCACCTGCTACACTAACCTAACTTTCCTGTGCACGACCCCAAACAGTAGATGATTTTTATACATGATACACCAATTGAACGTTTGAAAATCTGGTTTGGAATTTCTGTAGTACACTTTTTTTATTTTTTTTTTAATACCAATGAACCACATTAAGGTTAACAAAATAACTGTACCTTACATAGCACACTTTTTTTTATTCTGACAATCTTTTGACACAAATAACAATGCAAACGTGCTCTCCAAATAAGAACAAGTAATAATGGTGTTATTAGTCCAGCTACACGTGACTGTCTAGAGCCAAGACAAACATAACCACAGCACAAGGAATCATTCGAGACAAAACAATAACTCTTGAATAAGTCATCCATGTTACCTTGTTTTTAAAATACTGTACAGTATATACAAAAAAATTATAAATTTAAATTAAATTAGTTTGAAAACCTTAACATAAGAGGATATTGGCCGGAATATAGCCCGGAGCATGGTGGGGGGGGGGGTAGGGAGGAGGGTGCTGGGGGTAGGGAGGAGGGGCAGGGTGCTGGGGGTAGGGAGGAGGGGCAGGGTGCTGGGGGTAGGGAGGAGGGGCAGGGTGCTGGGGGTAGGGAGGAGGGGCAGGGTGCTGGGGGTAGGGAGGAGGGGCAGGGTGCTGGGGGCAGGGAGGAGGGTCAACAGCGCCACTGGCCCCAGGCTGACGGGTGTCTGCCCTCTTAACTACAACAATAATAGTCAACTTGGCTCTCCCACCATTATTCACCTTCTTAATCAATACCCTCACCTACCACAGATGACGCTCATATACCCTGCTTATCACCATGTCGTTTTTCCTATACTCGCTACTTACAAAAAAAAAATGAATGAATAATGAAGCTACAGCAATATGAAACACGTCCAGACTTCGCTATTTACAGATTATAATCGCCGCGTTCACACTTCACGATGACCCAGGACACACTGACACTTTAGCCTGATGCAAAAGTAAGTCTCCGTGGCCTACCTGAGCTAGTGGAATAGGAAGGGAGGGAGAGAAGCCTCGAGTGACGAGGATCCAATATGGCCGTCCCTAAACAATGGCAGATAGTTGCGCCGGCCACTTGGTTCTCCTCTCTCGTCAAAATGCTCAAATATTTCCCTAGAAAACTCCTCAGGGTACTTATTAAATAGGTTAACATTATTGAATATAAAAAATATTAGATAACGGCTTGATGAGCTCTCTGTATTTCGGTAAAACAGGATGGGCGTAACCAGCCAAAAGTTCGATTTTCAAGAGGAATGCTTTATTTGTTGCTTTAATAATAGTAAGTATAAAGCACTGTGCCACTGCCCTAATCAGCTAATGTATAAAAGGGATTACATAGTTTCACAAACAATCTGTTCACCTAATATTTCCATCTCTCAATATAATTTGATATCGAGAGATGCAAGAGATATAAATTCAAGCTACCAATTGTTTAACGTAGGCCTAATACACTTAAGATATTATTGGGAATGAAATAGTTTCAAAGTTTTACGTATATCATACCAGTTGGTCTAAAACCATTACTAACTGGGCATCCATTAACATAAAGCTGTATATTATTAGGCTGTCGATCTCGTCACAGCTTCCTCACATACCAGAGTTCCGCTGTTATAACTGCAATTGCTACAATTGTATAATGATATCCCAGTCTAATTTTGGTAATTACCGTGTCAGACTGTAATGGGTGTTTACTTCTGTCATATATAGATTTTAGATCTAAACAAAATCCTAACATATGAAGATAATTAATTCTAATCCTTCAGCGTTCGGAATTTCACTGTCGACAGATTATAAAATTCCCGATTGAGCTTTGTGATTTTTACGTAAACAGGATAGAATTACCTAAGTCTAGTCAAATTGCCTGCTTGTTACATGCTTTTGTTGCCTTAGTCTGTGTAATCACGATGTATTAATAATCAAATGAGTCTTGACACGTCTCGCCTCGACTCAAGTCCATTACATCCAGCGGTCGACCCCACAGACGCATTCATAAATTTGTACATGCTGTTTATTCAAATCGGGAATTTTGTCAAATATAAATTAATATTATAAATTAGCATATTGTGCATATATATAGGTATAAGTTAGGTTAGGTTAGGTGTTTAGGTTATGTTGGCGATTATTTGTATTTGTAGTACGTGGGTGAAGCATTTATAGCGTTGTAGTTCGAACACAATTCGTTTACGGGCTATTCATGCCCGTGCCACCTCTTGGGTGGCTTAATCTTCATCAATCACACAATTCTTCAGTGAAGCACTTGTTCCGGAAATGTTCGAACGAAATCAGCTGTGAGTCGTGTGTAAACCGTTTTTCATTCTTAAACAGGGGTTTGGAGGTTGCATGGAATCACTTTTGGGTCTTTTGGAGGACGGGCTGCAAGTCCATTATATCCAGCGGTCGCAGCCCGTCCTCCAATCAAATACTCAAAAGTGATTCCATGCACCCGCCAAACCCCCTGTTTATGAATGAAAGACTGTTTAGGAACCATTAATACACACTGGAATGACACTTGACAATATATGACTATATTTGAAACAATTAAATAGACACTTTCCTAACTATATTCCCTAACAGAGGCAAAGAATAAATTACTGATAAGGTGCTTCAGTTCAAGAGAGCCGTACTTACTCAAATGGCGTTCCACAAATTTCCTCAAAATGATGTTCTCTCCCGGTGTCCACCCACACCGTCCTCTTGGGCTTCTTCCACTATACTGTGTCTGGCTATGATCTGCTCCCCAGCTGAACCTGAGGGCTTGCATGTGATGTGGAGGAGTTAATCCCTCTAGATTATCATGACGGCATCAACTCTGACCACCTCGTGACCGTTGACCTGTCCCCCTGGTTAACTTCTACAGCTTAACTTTTCCATTGTCTGGCGCCGCGCCTGTGGCTTGTTCATGCTGTTATGATGTTCATGTTGTTCTACTGTGTACTGTTCTCTTGTTACACCAGAACTACGTTAACTCTTATACTCGGAACAGCTGAGGGCCACTTGACTAACAACGCTACAAACCTGACATACCTGATTTACCTGAGGGCCACTAACCCCTAGTAGGCTCGACGAGGACAGGAAGCCGGCGGCTTATTGAAGGCTTCCCCCCCATTTGCTTTGAAGATCCTTGCATCTTTTTCTCTATTTTATTATCTTATTTATTTTATTTATTTTATTTATCTATATACAACTCTCATTATACTACGCACTAATCTACCCCTATCATACATACGGTATCTGTGCATGGGGTTCAACCACTGCAAATTACCTCAAGCCTATCAGCACTGAGCAAAAATCTGCAATTAGATTGCTATTATTAGAACTATAATAAACTGTCTTTAGACAACACACAGCCCCTCTATTAAAGTCCCTTAACATACACTCCACACATTCTCATGTGCTATTTACATTTTTTTTTTTTTTTTTTTTTTTTTTGAGATATATACAAGAGTTGTTACATTCTTGTACAGCCACTAGTACGCGTAGCGTTTCGGGCAAGTCCTTAATCCTATGGTCCCTGGAATACGATCCCCTGCCGCGAAGAATCGTTTTTATGTACAAAACCTTATTCCTAAATGCCAATCTTGATTTGAAACTTTTTCTTGATAGATGTAATAGAACCCATGAGCACCACACCAGAAATAAATATCTTTTTGATATCCCCAGAGTCAGATTAAATATGTGCAAACACTCCATGCAAATAAAAGGGCTCAGCCTTTGGTATTAATTCCCTGGTAAATTAAAAAAAAATTCAACCCATGCCCTGTTCAAAAGTAAAATAAAAAAGTACCTAATTCCATCCTCATAGTTTCCTACCTTGTGCTTCAAACTCACACTGTATCTTGGACTACCCACTTCCCCAATATTAGTACTCAAGACATATATCCTTACCAGTGTAAGCAACTGTCACCTTATGTTGTAGTTATCTGTTGATATAAAACTTGAATTTGAATTTGAATTTTGAATTTGAAAACCTTGCTACAATGTTCCCTTTTATCTTACCTGATATGTTAGATTAGGGACCTGCCCGAAACGCTGTGCGTGTGGCCAAAAATGGCCAAAATGGACGTAATATGAAATTAAATCGGTTCACGGAAGTGATGTACTGTCCCGTTTTCTGTTTGGGTCCTCCAGCTTAGTCTGTTAGGTTAGGAGAGGACATTTTCAATTAACGTTTTTCATGACGTTTTGAAACTTCTGAGAGAGACAGATAGAAAAACAAAGACACAGAGACAGACAGCAGATAGATTTATTTATTTATTTATTTATGCATATACAAGAATGTACATAAGGAATGTGAGGATACAAATATGGTAATTACAGTCTTGTAAAGCCACTAGCACGCGCAGCGTTTCGGGCAGGTCCTTAATCTAAGAAAATTTTAAGGAGGTAAATACTTGCAAAATTTATAGACAAAAAAATGATAACAGTTACATGAAATGAAAAAAAGAAGATGAGAGAAAATTGTAGGTACAGTATATTAAAGCACATAGGTAGCTAAGATTGATTGCAATGACAGCTTGAATGGTAGTTGACAAAAATTGGTAGGCACAATACAGCAGAAACAATATAAGATTGATTGCAATGACAGCTTGAATGGTAGTTGACAAAAATTGGTAGTCACAATACAGCATATGGCTAGCACATAAAAGAAGACAGCAATGAACACAATGATAAGGTTGTTTGATATTACATAAAAATTAGGAGATTGGGTAACACTAGGTACAGAGCAAATTTAAAGCTCAGTGTAGGAAACTAAGAAGATGAAGTTAGGTACTTTTTGGTTTTGCTTTTAAATAAGGCAAAAGTTTTACAGTTTTTCAATTCACTAGGGAGTGAGTTCCATAGACTAGGTCCCTTAATTTGCATAGAGTGTTTACAGATTAAGTTTGGCCCTGGGGATATCAAAGAGATATTTATTTCTGGTGTGGTGATAATGGGTCCTATTACATCTGTCAAGGGAGAGTTTCAGAGCATGGTTTGCATTTAAGAACAGGGTTTTGTAAATGTAGTTGCATCCCACCATCTGGTCACCACTTGGTCCGGGAGACATCTCCCGTCACGCAGGGTGCAGTCGCGCCTCCACAGATCTCCAGTATCAGCTCTTGATACTGGTAATGGCTCAAAAGGGCCACCACTTGCGGGCTATTCATGCCCGTGCCACCTCTTGGGTGGCTTAATCTTCATCAATCAATCAATCGACTCTTCAGTCACTTGGTCCGGGAGACATCTCCCGTCACGCAGGGTGCAGTTGCACCTCCACAGATCTCCAGTATCAGCTCTTGATACTGGTAATGGCTCAAAAGGGCCACCACTTACGGGCTATTCATGCCCGTGCCACCTTTTGGATGGTTTAATCGTCATCTTGGACACATTCATGGGAGACATCTCCCGTCACGCAGAGTGCACTTGCACCTCCACAGATCTCCAGTATCAGCTCTTGATACTAGTGATGGCTCGAAAGGGCCACCACTTACGGGCTATTCATGCCCGTGCCACCTCTTGGGTGGCTTAATCTTCATCAATCAATCAATGTAGTTGACACAAGAGAATGTGTGGAGGGAGTTAATATTTAGCAGGTATGGATGGATACTTGGATACCAGATGGATACCAGATGGATGGATAGATGCCTGTATAGATGAATGGATAAATAGATGGATGAATACATGAGAGATAGATGGATAGATTGATAGTAGATTTATATATTTTGATAGATATATGGACATATAGATGGACAGACGGATACATATATGGATAGCTGGATGAATAGATGAATTGAGAGATGGATGGATAGATAGATGAATAGATGGATGAATAGATGGATATAAATGAATAGATGGATAGTATATAGATAGATGGATAGGTACATAGATAGATGGACAGACAGGTGGATGGATAGACAGATTGATAAATAGATGAACTCGCAGATGGATGAATAAAAATATACATGGATAGGTATTTAGGATGGATGGTAGAGGTAAATCTAGTATATCGATAGATTGACAGATACAAGAATTGATAGATGGATATATATATATATATATATATATATATATATATATATATATATATATATATATATATATATATATATATATATATATATATATATATAATTTCCTGTTTCATTTTTCCTCCGTGGTCTGACATTGTCATATATATATATATATATATATATATATATATATATATATATATATATGACAATGTCAGACCACGGAGGAAAAATGAAACAGGAAATTTCCTTAAGTACTTTCGTATATTAAATACATCTTCAGAAGGTCCAAATATATATACGAAAGTACTTAAGGAAATTTCCTGTTTCATTTTTCCTCCGTGGTCTGACATTGTCACATTCTTAATCACGTGTTTATTTTCGTGATATACACACACATATATATATATATATATGGCAGTCGAAGGACGGAAAGAGCCGTTGAGAGGGTCTTGCATGGTGGCGGAGCAGGAAAAAATTCATGCTTTACCCCCCTTCCCTACCAGGAGAAGACCCTCCACACCGCCAGAATGATTTATTGAAGGAGTAATCAATACACGAGCAACGCACCACAGTACTGTGCTCCTATATGGTGAGCTGGAACACGCAACACGACCATTATATTATATATTATATTATATTATATATAATATAGCCTTATATATATATAAGGCTATATAGCCTTCAGAAGTTGTGTATCATTAGAACATAAGGATCTTATTATGCTTTCACATGCATAATTCATTTCTTCACACCTTTTGAACTGAGAGGATTAATTCATTAGCTCCCTCGCCTCTCTTTAATCTAATCGCCGAAGCTGCATTTATCCCTGAAACTCTATTCCCAATACTCTGTAAGTTCAATCATATCATTATCTCAGTAATAGTATATCTTAGGCTACGAGAATAATCTTGGGATTATGCGCATGGCTTCATTTTGTACCTTCTCCAACTTAGTTTAGTCTGCTTTTACCTAAACATGAGAGGGGCAGCATAATCAGTAAGAGATCTCACAGTATGCCATGTGTTTACCATTGGAATGTTAAATATAGAATATGATTAATAATTGTGTACTGTATGGGTTTGTGAGCCCCTTGAAGGATCTTATATAGACGAGGGTAGAAATAGCCTAAGTTACTCTATCCTTTTGAGATGTCCCTTTTCTCAATAAATTTACTTGAACTTCAGAGGTTGTAATCTCTTCCGAAATTGACCCAACAGTCTTTTCATCACAGCTTCCAAACTCTTATGGGGTATATCCAACATATGTGCCTAAATATTTATATATATATATATATATATATATATATATATATATATATATATATATATATATATATGTCGTACCTAGTAGCCAGAACTCACTTTTTGGCCTACTATTCAAGGCCCGATTTGTTTAATAAGCCAAGTTTTCATGAATTAATTGTTTTTCGACTACCTAACCTACCTAACCTAACCTAACCTAACTTTTTCGGCTACCTAACCAAACCTAACCTATAAAGATAGGTTAGGTTAGGTTAGGTAGGGTTGGTTAGGTTCGGTCATATATCTACGTTAATTTTAACTCCAATAAAAAAAATTGACCTCATACATAATGAAATGGGTAGCTTTATCATTTCATAAGAAAAAAATTAGAAAAAATATATTAATTCAGGAAAACTTGGCTTATTAGGCAAATCGGGCCTTGAATAGTAGGCCAAAAAGTGAGTTCTGGCTACTAGGTACGACATATATATATATATATATATATATATAGCTTTCCAGCTAGAGGTGGTACTCCCTTCCTATATTTTAAATATATATATATATATATATATATATATATATATATATATATATATATATATATATATATATATATATATATATATATATATATATATATATTAACTATATTTTTACCATTTATTTTCAGCATAATAGGTCTCCGAGTTTTATAATATTCAAAATTCAAAATGTTTATTCAGGTAAAAGTATATACATAGAAGATGAGTTACAAACATAATGTTGGATTTATAGATAGAGCTAGTACATATAATACCTAAAGCCACTATTACGCTAATTGAACTAAAAGCCACTAATTGAATATACATTCAAACTTAGTTTTGTCTTCATTAACCACCAGTCCCATATGGTGACACAGATTTACGAAATTATTCAACATAGTTTGAACCTTTGAAATATCTTTGCCCTGAAACAAAATATCATCGGCATATATGATCGGAGTTACATCATTTTAGTATCTCTCTGATGCTATCCTATTTATTAGAATATTAAACAAGGAGGGACTCAACACTCCTCCCTGAGGTGTGCCGAGCTGAAAAGATCTTACACCTGACATACAACCTTGATACCACACCTGAGCCTTCCTTTCGTGAAGATAATCCCTATCCAGCGCAATAATCTCCCCTTAACACCAAAACCAGCTAGTTCATATAAGATTACCTCTTTGTTAGGTTTTTCAGTTACGGGCTATTCATGCCCGTGCCACCTCTTGGGTGGCTTAATCTTCATCAATCAATCAGCTTTATCAAAAGCTCCTTTTAAATCAATAAAAATCCTATAGTAATCATTATCTAGACATATAATAATACAGTCAGAGGTACTTTTGCCTTTGAGGAACCCGAACAAATTACTAGACAGCTGATCACATATATATAAAAGTCTATTTAATATTATCCTCTCCAACATTTTACAAAAACACGAGGTTAAGGACACAGGTCTGTACTCTCCATTGGCTTTAGGGATAGGGATGATCATAACTTTTTCTATTACTAGGACTACTGCCCTCTTTATAACTAATATTAAAGAGCCTTAACAGTGATGTTAGACCTAGGTTTAACGCCTCTCATTAATCTAATCAGCGAAGCTTCATTTATTTCTTTAAACCCGCTCTAAACTTTGCACTTACTTACATGTTTTAAACACGCACTGTATCTTGGGCTACCCAATCCCCCAATATATGTACCTACACCATATATATATACAACTTCACCATTAATCATTGCTATCTTCTATCATGGGTGTTATACTGAACGCATATTTTACTTCATTATATCTTGAAATAATCCTCAAATTATGCTACAATGTACCTGCTGATAACCCTCAAATTTTCTTACAATGTACCTGTTAACATTTTCTCAATTTTGCCAGAAATTACCTACTTATAATTATCTGTTAGATTAAGGACCTGCCCGAAACACTATGCGTGCTAGCGGCTTCACAAGAATGTATTGTTGTTGTTATAGATTCAGCTACTCGGAACAAGTTCCAAGTAGCAAGGGCTATGGTGAGCCCGTAACCTACCTGGCACAGGAGCAGAGCACACAAGAATGTAAAAACATCAACATTATGTACTCCATGAACCCAATGTACCTTCTTGAAACTAAATAATTCTCTGAAATTCTATCCCCATGAGTCTGTAAGTTCAATCCCAACCTCATTAACTCAATCATAGCATTTCTTAGGCATCTCAAGATTATTCTCATGGCTTCATTCTTCTCCAATTTGTTTAGTCTACCTTTATCAAAACAATAAATAACAATATTTAACTTGGAGAAAAATAGAACACGAAACAATGGGAATAACAATACAATATAATACAATTTTATTTAGGTAAGGTACATACATACAATAAATTTTTACAAGGATTGGTTGACTTATAGGTAGAGCTAGTACATACAATGCCTAAAGCCACTATTACGCAAAGCGTTTCGGGCATAAATTACATAAGTTTAGATTTAAGAAAACCCTGGGTAAATACTGGTTCGGTAACAGGGTTGTTGATTTGTAGAACCAATTACCGCATAACATAATAAAAGTAGGATCCCAATTGATTGTTTCAAGCATAGGTTAGACATATATAAGAATGAGATTGGATGGATATAAATTGGAGCTGTCTCGTATGGGCCAATAGGCCTTCTGCAGTTACCCTGATTCTTACTTAATAACTGTGCCATAGGGTACCAATTGTGGGAGCACGTGCTCCTGGTATCCTTTGATCGATGTGTATGATACCAAATCTTTGTGTATCACTATTATACGTGCCGACGGCTAGCGGCGTGGTGTGCCGGGCCTCGTGCACTGCGACAAAAGTCTAGTCACTCCCCTCCCTCCCCCAGGTGAACTTACCAAGTCTTAAAATCGATCTTCGTGACGTCTGCCGGAGCAAAGTTGAGGTGGTTGCCCCTCGTGGCCAAGGCCCGCTTCATCTAGCTGGGATCCGTGTTTGCCGTAAGCTCTGGCGGCTGAAGGAACTCTCCAGCATTATTAGCTAGCTAATTATTTATGGGTGGACTGTTGTTATGCCATACGTGTATCGTCATTTGTAGTCGTCGTCATTGGAAGTTGTAGTATTTGGTCAATTGCATATGGGCTAGTGGCGCGGGTGCCCCTTGGCTGACAGTCTGGCTACAGTATGATCACCATTTCATATCCCATAAGCCGTCGTGGTTGTCTCTACGTTTGACATTATGACATATGAATTAACGGAGCAATAACCGGGATGAGGAAAACTTGTTTACCTATGAGTAATAGTGACTTTTGTGCTAATAAATACAATAAATTCTAATAGAGTATAATGGTAAATAGTAACTGAGCAACACATGGCTTCCCGTTTTCTGTGGTGTAGACATCGATCAGTTGTTGTGTGAGGCGCGTGTCGTCTGCTGGTGTTCTGCTGCTCCTGCTGCCTCGCCTGCCACAGCCCCTCCTGCAACATTCCCACCAACTGACTCCTGCTCCGGACACCCGTTCCCTACCTCACCACCAACTATGGAGTTCCGGTTCAACGTGAGAGAGCTGCTGAAGCAGGAGATCACCCGCATCGACCATAACCTTATCCTCCCCAACTGGAAGTCGCAGACTAGGAACAGGTGAGAACTTCCCTCCCAAAAACTGACATCACTCCTTTCACTTCCGTCGCTTCACTTAGGTGGCGAATGCAGGCTTTCTCGATTTGGTTGTCTTCTATCGGTTGTGACGTGGGGTTCTTACAGGCGATAGGTGCTGGTGTTTGAGTGTGTGGCAGTGTTCAGTGTCCATGTGTGTGTGTACAATGGGCGTTGACATGAATGGGCAAGGCCGCGGGAGGCGGAAGTCCCTCTCCCACTCCTTTTATGCTCTTCCTGCCTCTTTCTCACCACGGCATGTGCACAGATCTGCACGTCTGTTTGTTATAACTCCGGCTATATCATTATTGGCTTCCTAATAAGTCCATACATGGCGCTAGTGTTCTCGGAAGAGTAGCTGCAGAGGTGTGTGGTCACGCCCTAATTAGTACATCCATGAAACATCTGTCAATGTTTTTTTGTGCCAAATCCTACACAAGTTGAATTCTATATAAATTTAATTCTAGATTAATTCCAGATTCTACATAAATTTAATCAAATTGAGAAGGATTATGGTGTAATTTAATTTAATGTTCTATTAACAAGCCACATTTGTCTTTAATGAGTTACCTATTTATTTTTTATGGACCCCATTCTCATCTTTAGTGTTGGGAAGATTAGGTTTAGGAAGTATAACCTTATGCTCTTGTGTTTTTAGCCACTCAAGTTTGTGGTGTTAATTCCTGTTTGTATTTGTCTGCAATTTACCCGAATTTAAATATTTGAGGGGCCACAGTCTGGCCTAGACAAGGACAGGAAGCCAGTGGCTTGTCAAGGGTTTCCCTATTTGATTTTTTCTAGCTTGATTTTAAGCTGAAGTACAGTATTGGTGTTTACAGTGTTGGTGGGTAAATGACTCCATTGGTTTATTACCCTATTAGTGAAAAAGCATCTCGCGTTGTCTGTCTTGCACGTATAATGTACCACGTTTCAAACACAACTTGTTTTAGATTATTAAAACAAAATACTGTTAGGTGGGGCTAGTAAGGATGGGTAAGGTTTGGAAGGTTTATAAATCTATTTGTGAACCTTTATGTGTAGGAAGCTGCATGTATCCTGAGAAAATGGTGGAAGAGCAACAGTCACACTGTGGGCGTGTGAGCTCAACCTCTGATCTTTTATAATTGTTAATACCCTCTATAGTAGTTCAACAAAACTAGTTTAATTTGCCGCGTTACCCATAACTAATTGTATGCTTTATAAAAAAAAATCTGCATATAGTTTTTTTTATAATATTTCACCTCATATTGTGGTATTTCTGTAAAATGTGGTTTATCAAATGAACATTTTAATGATAAAACACTTTCTACTGGGTCGTGTAGTGGTTTACATTGTCAGCTTACAACTGAGGGTCGTGGGCTCAATTCCCAAGGTAAAGTAGAACAGAAATGGTTGGCCATGGTTCCTTATCACCTAATGCATCTGTTCATCTAGCAGTAAATAGGTACCTAGGAGATAGGCAACTGTTGTGGGTAGCCTACTGGGGGGAGGTTAATAGTTGGTCCTAGGGGGGACCTCAGTAAGGCTAAGTACAGGATCCCAGTTTGTACTACAGAAAATAATACTGTATTGCACACCTTGCGATTATTTCGGGCTCAACATCCCTGCGACCCGGTCCTCGACCAGGCCTCGTGGTTGCTGGACTGGTCAACCAGGTTGTTGGACGTGGCTGCTCGTAGCCAGATGTATGAATCACAGCCTGGTTGATTAGGTATCCATTGATGGTGTTTATCAAGTTCTATCTTTAATACTGTGAGGGGTTGGCCAGTTGTGCTCCTTATGTGTAGTGGAAGCATGTTGAACAGTCTCGGGCCTCGGATGTTGATAGAGTACTCTGAGTACCTATTGTGCCTGTCCTTTCAATGGGGGGTATTCTGCATATCCTGCCATGCCTTCAGGTCTCATGTGGTGTTATATCTGTGTGCATGTTCAGGACCAACATAATATTTTCCACATTTTCTACTAATATTTTAATATTTTCTAATATTAAGTACTAGTACAGTATTAGAAAATATTAAATATTTTAATATTTGCCCCTCTAATGTTTTCCATGTGTAAATTATTCTCTCTCCCATTTGCGCTCAGGAGAATACAGATTTAGGCATTTTAGTCAGTCCCAATAATTTAGATGTTTTACTGAGTGGATTCTAGCAGTAAAGGATCTCTGCATGCTCTCCAGGTCTGCACTTTCTCCAGTTTTGAAAGGGGGCTGTCATTGTGCAGCAGTGTTCCACTCTAGAGAACACTAGTATTTTGAAAAGTATCATCATTGGTATAGCATCTCTAGTTTGAAAGGTTCCTGTTATCCAGCCTGTTATTTTTCTTGCAGTTCTGACCGCTACTTTACCTTCTTTAACCCCTGCACTGCGCACCTGGTTTTGGCACAAACTTCATAGTGCAATTGTCAAGGACATATTTTTGTTGTTTTTATATATGTTCAGGTAAAGTTAATATCAATGTTTCCAAATTCAACCATTTTCATTTCAAAGCACAAAGAGTAATGAAAACATTAAAATATTGCCTAATTAAAAAACAAAACAAAAAAACTCGGCACCTTAGGGGTGTTCTGCGCAGTACAGTGGTTAAAGGTAAGCTCTTCCGACATGAGTACACACGTCCTTTACATTGATTTTTTGTTCTATGGTATGATTTGACTGTGTTTTGTACGTGGTTTCCGTTTTTAGATTTTCATTTTTCCAATAGCGTAGAAGCTGGAAATTGTCTTCATTAAATGCCATATTATTTTTTGTATCCTATTGAAAACCCGATTTATGTACAGTACATCTAATTGTAGGTTTGCTGTCATCTATGGTGTCTACTCTCATAAAAATCTTAATGTCATCTGCGAAGGATTATACAGTACAGTACTATAGTTTGTGTCCTTGTCTATGTCCGATATGAGAATGAGAAAAAGTGTGTACTGTAATCCCATATACACTTAAAAAAAAATCCTGATCTCAATATAATGGTGTTCTCAGAAATACAGAAATATTTTGTTTTTAATTAAATATGTGAAATCCTGAACAAAAAATCTGGACATCACATGTGCCGTATATGGAAACTCATGACTAACTGCATCATTAATAGTCGTCATCCATATTTATTAAACAAATCTTTAGTAGCAGATATTACTTGCAAAATAGATTTGATTTGTACATAATTTACTGTACAGTATTTAAATTGCATTGAAAATGATACAATACAGATACAAAACTGTGATTTTGTCTTGCTGATTGTGTCCTACCACACAATCTGGGCCTATCTTGGCAGGTACATTTCCCTTTATGGTGGTGTGGTTGACCTCTTGTCACAAAGTGAATTTGGGACCAAAGAGCCAGAGCTCAACTCCCACAAGCACAACTAGGCGCGTACAATCAATTGTTTCACATTATCTCTCACCATACACGTTACTTGTATCACCTGGTTACTTGCTTCTCTTGTTCTCTCTCTCTATCCATAAAATCCAACAACCCGTTCTCGCAAATTCGTAAAGTCAATATTGACTTATTAACTACGTGCATAGGAGATATACTAAACATAATAGATACCCTTAAAAAGATTCATAGAAAACACCGACCTTACCTAACCTTGTTAGTATCTTAAGATAAGCATCTTATTGCTTCGTAATTACAATTATTACTTAACCTATACCTATTATAGGTTAGGTAATAATTGTAATTACGAAGCAATAAGATGCTTATCTTAAGATACTAACAAGGTTAGGTAAGGTCGGTGTTTTCTATGAATCTTTTTAAGGGTATCTATTATGTTAAGTATGTCACCTATGCACATATTTAATAAGTCAATATTGACTTATTAAATTTGCGAGAACGGGTTGAATCCAAAATGTGTGTAAAAATTCATTTTCAAGAAAGGACATGTCACAGGAGATTGTCACGCTTTTGCTACTGTGTACCAGTACAATATACCTGTATGTCATGTATACCATGTATGCGTGTTCAATATACCTGTATGTCATGTATACCATGTATGCGTGTGCATCTGTTTAGGTGTGTGTGTTTATAAAGCAAGCTGAACACCATTTTCAGCCTAATGGAGTGGAACAGGAGGGGGTGCTTCATGGAGGGTGTCCTGCATATCATTATTCCTGAATGTCTCTGGATTATCACCAAGATGGTGAACTTAATGCCCCTCCCTTTTCTCTTTTCTCTAACTAATATTGTTTTCTTCCCAAGTTTAGTACAGTCATTTTCCTTGATTATTTATATTTGTTGAGTTTACTGTGAGGTATTTATTCAATTGAACAAGTGTAATATCCATTAACCTTTATTAATTTTAATTTACTAGCATGTGTACTACTGTCAGGAACAGGAAGTTCATTAGGTTTATTGAGCTCCCCAACCCAAGAGAGAAGCTGTTTGCCTGGCCACCCGTCCACTTACTGGCCTGATCCAAAGGGGCTTAACCTGAGTGATATCAATTGCAGTATACATATAAAAAATAATCCATATTTTTTTTTGCAGACTGGCATTATTATAGCAAGAAATATAACTTGTTTTGACTACTGAGCGAGCATTTTCTCAGCACTGGCATGTTGCCTTATCCTCAGTCCAGTCATGTTTATACAACATTGATTTTGGTCTGAGGGAGGGGCTGCCACATGGCGGTGGCCTCGCATGCAATGGTGGAGGCCACATGCCAAGTGCACTGACCAGATCCAACACATTCTTGAGCTTGCCTTCTACATTACCATGCTTGTGGATGCTACTACTGTGTTTACTTTGAGGGTTCTATGCATTTCTTATAATTTTGTGTTAACTTTGACTTTTTTCTTTCATTCTTTTTTCATGGCTATCTTGCTCCTGAGATGTAAATATTTTTTGTCATTCTCTGACAGCCCTTTATCATTGTGGTATTTAGTTAACTGGTATATCCGGTATGAAACTTGCCTTCACTGTGCTTCCCAGGAAGTGCACCATACTATGAGTCAGGTCCACTGCAATGTGAGGGTTAAGGTGATCAATACGGGTCTGAGCTGCCTTTCATGTTTCTTCATGCTGGTTGTCAGTGTTGCTGCTGCTGCACTGTTATTACTGCTTCAGAGTCTACCACTCTTATTCTTTTGCACTTTTATTTGTTTATCTTGTGGATCCTTGTTTATGTGGGATTACCCATATGCCAAGTTATCTTGTCAAACCTTTTTAATCACAATTAAGCTTACTACTTAATTGTTTCATTCTTTACCCTTTATTATGTATATACAGTACAGTGTATATATGGTGTATACATTGTACATTATATCCCTGTTTAAAGTACAGTATGTATTGGTAATACGATATATAACTTTTATTCATTGCATAAATCTTTAATCTATGGTATATACAGTACATTGTCATTTATTTATATGTTTCATTTCTGCCATTATATACTTTTTGGTGTACATTCCAATTTTACTATTCAGATTACCTATTACAATTACTGTATTATATAACTCTTGGGACAATTACTGATATAATTTTTTAAACTAATCCAAATTAGTTTTCTAATTTTAGCTTGTCATCACATAGTTTATATGCAATGACAATTGTCACCTTTACTCTTTCAAACTTGAATTTCACAAACTTTGACCTTGAAGTGTAATAATGGAATTTATTCATTGTCCTATGCCTTTGGCTTTAGTCAAAGTAAATTTCATGCAATTTGAGTCTAAGGTGCCTATTTATTTTGTTCACAGGGTTGAGTATCAGCAACTCTATCAAATCATCAATGCAATTGGAGAGGCTTCCTCCTTTGCGCAAGGTCTTAACAATGTCATTACAACGGCTGACAAGATGCAGAATTCTGATCACCTTCTGTACCTTATGAAGGAGGAAGATGAAGCCACGTAAGTAGTTCTGTATGAGTAATTGGGTATCAGATTAATTGCTTGGTCTTGCAATTAACACATCATGATTAGTGTTACTTAATAATGACTTCAGTTTGAAAGCAATAGACTGGGAAGCCTACAAAGCAAGAGCAGAGAAATTTTGAACTAGCCGATTCATAAACTTCATCCTTGAAACTTAAATGTATCAACTTGTTACAGGCTATGAGAAAGAGAGGCCATAATTCTTTCTTAATGTTTGTTGAGAAGATTGGCAAACTTGGTGTTAGGGAAGAAGGCTAGGTAGCAGTAATTTGTGAAGAGTGGGAGGGTATTGTTTGTACTTTTAAGAACTCGAACTGTTCATGTCACTTAGTCTAATGAAGCTGTGTGGTGGTGCTGATTTTGTGAAGCTGTGTTACGCACAGTGTAAGACTTTGTTAATGGATGGGTGATACTTTTGAAAATACCCCCTATACCTGTACTGCCTCTTGTCTAAACTCGGATACTTCCTCACCGTGTAAACGGGAAATTAGGTAATACTAATTTTGCTTCATATTTTCCATATTTGAGTGGCAGAGGTGCAGATAATTTTTATATTTTGTGTATTTTCAGGGGGCAGTGTCTTGTTGTTGGCATGCTGAAGGTTGGCCGCAAGAAGCTGTTTCTTCTGGATAGTGAACAGCGAACAAAGGAATGCGCTCCTCTCTGTGTCTTAGACTTCTACATCCATGAGTCAAGACAGCGCAGGGGTTACGGAAAGAGGCTGTTTGATCACATGCTTCGGGTAAGTGCATTACCAGTATGTAAATATACAGTACCTTAATTTGACTGAACAGTAAGCCTTTGATCTGCATGTGAAACATATTTCAAGAAAATTATGTACAGAGCAAATTTGTGCTCACTTCATTTAATGTTATATGGGGAAATTAAGGTGTTCCAGAAACCTTTGATAAGCTCACTTTTTTCCAATCCGTCAATAAAACATTTGTTTATAAGTATACAATATCCCATGAACAGTAGTAGTAATGTAAGCATTGAACACAAATGAAGGGTCCTTTTTGATGCAGGAATTGACTGGAGAATTGAAGAAGGTTGGGTTCATTTGCTGGGGATTGTGGTGGCTAGCCACCAGGATCGGACTCGTCCATAAAGTTGTTAGTGGCAGGTGACTAGATGTCATATCCATGGTGATGTTATATCCAGGGGAGGATATTTCTTGGTTATCACTTATAAATCAAACAAGTTTGAGTTTAACTTCTCCAACTTTGTTGCAGATACTGGTTTGACCATAGGTGTGTTAGACTTCTCTTTCCTGTGCCATTTTGTCTAGTAAATGTGGTTGCGAGTTGATAGATTTTCAAGCCTTCATGAACTTCAACATCTGCTTATATTATTTCATTTTAGATGCTGTTTTAATCATTATCAGCTTCTGTTATAGTTGTGGGCCTGTTAGTGTTATAACAATATACTGGAGTACCACCTAAAGTGGTGAGGAGAGGCCCAGCCCCCAGGGAAACAGTTGCCAACAAAATAAGATATAAATGTGGTCTGCATTCTAGAATAAATCACCAAACTTTAAGCAAGAGGGGTGATGGATATTCCTTTTGACTATTAGTTTATTAAAACCCTAAACCCCCCAAGTACAACAAAAACTTTACCACCTTGACTTTACATTACCTCCCTAACTCTACACAGGCAGGAGACTGAGATTTACATGCAGCAAACTAGTGGTAATGTCTATATTTCCTCGAGGGGACAATTTAACTTAACCTAAATGCATGCAAGTATAGCAGACATGTGTTCACTGGTCAGTACCTGGATCTAATTACATGGAACTTCAGGATATGACCAGGGTACACAGACAAGATTACACTCGGAACAGAAAGGTGGCACGTGTTAATGCTACTTAATTACAACTTGACAAGGCCCAACCAGGCCCAAGGTTTCTACAGAAGAGGGCACCTTCATTCTTGCCATGTGGCTTGATCAGCTGATCATACAGTAATCATTTACCTTTACAATACACTAACAAATTATTATCACGGTGTAACTAAAAACTAGGAGCATTAAAATGCTCCTACTTCTGGCAAGGACGCAGTCGCCCGCCATTTTGGGTGAGCCAGTTGTTGCATATTTGTGGGGGTGTGGTCATGTATTTTAATGTTGTCTAGAGAAATAAAGGCTTTTACTTGAGCCAAGGGGGAATTAAAGGTGTAGGGAAACAACCTAGTAGATAAATGACATGAATGTATATTAATAAATCACACATGACATTACATAACATAAATCACTCCTTACAACTCAGTCATTCTGAAGGTAACACATGGAAAAATAATCGCCCAAACGGGTTTTGGTCTCCCTATAACTCTTAATCCAAAGCTGGAACTGGGCACACAGCCACCACACCTTTCAACTGGTGACACACACATAAACCCCTTGGAAACCTGGACTCTAAAAAATACTACTCTACCCTTCCTTGCAACCCTGTTACTATTATATAAAGGCTTATCTGATTGAACTGCTGGAGAAATTCCTCGGAAAACAAGGACCGATCGTCAGCGTTCCTTCTTGCGTCAGGTCAAGATGGCATCCGCCTCTGTTGCATCATCACTCCTTAATACAGTGCTCTGTTCTTTAACATTTCCAATCAAACTCTTTGACTTCATTTACCATATTCCCCACGCAGGTCTTTTGATTGAGTCCATTTTTCCTTCACATAGTTTTGCTATTCCAATACACATTATTCCTAAACACAAATTATTCCCAATACACATTATTCTCTCTAATCCACTTCTTTAATAGAAACTAACCTCCACAAGAGGTAAGGTTCGTAACACCAGCCTGTATATAAACTGCATTCCTTCCTTACCCACAAACCTAACTGACTAGCCCTGTCATTTAATAATATACTGTACTGTATTATAACCTTCTAGTATTGAGTACCGAGGTTCCACTGTACTGTATATAGTCAAAATTCTCTGATGATAAGCATTTAAATTTTTTCTGAGGAAGTAAAATTTTTCTTTCCATTTCTTAGGATCAGAATGTTTTACCTGGTCACATGGCAGTTGACAAGCCCTCAGATAAATTCTTAGCCTTCTTGTGGAAGCACTACAACCTACACAAGCACGTTAACCAACTGAATAACTTCGTTGTCTTCGACACCTTCTTCGGTGATAGACCAAGTAAGTACACGTAATTTTACCATGTTGGAATTATATTTAGTCACTGCCTGTAGGGATATCTCATGGGCTTTTCTCTAGGTTTCCATTCAGTTTAGCTGTACTCGGGACAGCGGAGCAGATTTAATTAGTGAATTGATGCATGGAAGGGGACTTGAGAGGCCATTCAGATGGACAAGTGTTCACATTATGAGCTTTTGTATAATGGGGACCACCTGAACTGATATAGTATAAACGTTTCTGATCCCTAATATTTACTAGATTATTTTTAAGGTTATTGGGGATAAATTACTTTACTGTATATTTAAGGAATATGAGTTGTTATAGTTTTAATTGGGTAATGGAGTGTACATAGTTTTTTGAAGTGGTTACCAGTACAGTAAATGACAACTTTTTCTCTACAGTTGCCTCTGAAGAGGCAGCTATGACATTTGTGAGTCGTAGTCCTCGTGCTGCATCTCCAGAGCATTCACCTAATGCATCGCGACGTTCTTCTTCATCCAGTTATTCCCACTCTGCTGCTGGTCGACCGACCAATGCTTCACGGCAGCCTACGAGCATGTATGTTTTCTGTGTTTTTTTTGCTTGTTTGACAAAAGGTGAATATTTAATTTGGCCAAATTATTATGTAACTTTTCATTTTTGGCTATTACAATTAATTAATGTGTGTGTTTCAGGGTTGATATTCTCCATGGCCGTGCTGATCGCCACACTCCAACTGCTTGCCTCTCGCCCCGATACCAAACAACCTTAGATGTATTCAAATGAGATTCTTGTTTTAATATAAGGTCACTTGCATGCCATTTCATGAAAAGAATTTTATTTTTGATACATATCGGCCTACTAAGAGCCAGTAAATTTTAATAAATTTAGTGGTCAAATGAAAATTGAAGTTGTATTGTGGTTTGTATAATTATTAGGGAAGTGATCTGAAGCTGTGATAGTGCCTTTAATTGTATATGAAAGCCTTAAAGAAATATAGTACAGTATTATATTTATTTATTTAAATGATTTGTCTATCATTATGCCCTTTAGAGCATCCTTGCATGCAACACAATATATTGATAGTTTGTGCAGCTCTGAAGATTTCTCATGAATGCTTTTATAGATCTTAAGTTTGGAATGGCATAAATCTAAGTGATATTGTATAGGATATAGTTAAGGTCCATGTCTATTTAGAATAAGTGTCTAGTTGTCATCTTGGTAACAGAGTATATGTTTTAAGTTAACACTGAGTTATAAAGATTTGCTACACAGACAGCCATTATTACTAAAGCAGGGGCACACTTGTAGACTATGTGGGCACTGTGTGTTGGTTAACATCTGGGTGTGACACTTAATGTTGTCCCATGGAGTGTGCTGTTTTGTACCGTCTAAGTGCCTTGGACGTGTGGAGAAATTAGTTCACTTCTCTCTGTAAGGAATATTGGCCTGGATTGTGTGTACGCAGGAAGTGTTTATGGCTACACGAAGACAAGCCTCTGTACACTGCCCCAGTGATAGGAATGGAGTAATGAATAATTGACTTAGTAGATATATATAAATGTTGATTTAATAGTTTTGCAACTGCTTTAGGCAACAGTACTAGTCACTTAAAACTGGTGCTTATGACCTGCATGGATGTTATATAAATGCCAACACCTTTACTTCAGACACTGACCTTAACTAATATATACTAACAACTTACCGCCTCAAACACTGACCTTGGCCAGAGTATTCTGGCTAGGAACTACAACATCCAACTAACTTTAAATGGGTATAAATAACTACAAATGAACACTGCTTCATGCATGTACTTCATAACTTTCTCTTGTTATAAGTAAGTTCATTTTTTTTTATTTTATTTTATATATATATAAAATTTTTTTTTTTTTTTGTTACCTAACTTGCTCATGATTGTTATACCTGTACTGTATATGTTTGGGAAGTTGAATGGTAGCATTAATCATGGACAACAAATCTACAAGTTTGTTAATCCAGTCAAACATTTTTGTCCCGTAATTATTTTTCCCATATTATTTTGGCTTGAAGTTTACTGTGTTGTTTAATTAGTAGGATTCATATATAGTGTAATTTTATTTATGTATAGTAATACCAGCAATACATTATTCTATAAATTCAAATATACTCTGTTTCAGTGGATGAGAGGACAGAGTTCTGGTGGCGAGTCTCCATACTCGCAGACCCCCACTTCATACTCTGCTTCTCGAACGCCATCCAACACAGGCTCCCCGTTACGCACCCCATGGGGTGGATCTCCTCCACGCACTCCTTACGCTCCCTCGGCAGCAACTGTTGCCACTTGCAAAGACACTGTTGACCATGTCAATTCAAATGGGTGAGTACAACTCGGTTGCTCTTTCATAGATGAATATGATCTGATTTCACTTATTCGGCATTCTATAATGTGGCATTTGTGTACATTTAAACCACATTTGTCATATGTTGCATCATGTACTAATCCAGGTCATCATGAAGTGCACAACATTAACACAGTAATCTAGGTCTCTTATTTTTCCAGTAGTGAAATAGACCGATAACAGAACCATCTACTAAACTAAACAAAAAAAAATAGTTCAAATGGTTACTGTGCTTAATTTATTTCTGCCAACATATGTGGCCACCCCAAAAATGCCTTTCACAAATGTCCTCCTCATAGGGGCAAATGCATTATTTAAATCATTCCCTGAAACCTACATAATGCAAGAGATTACAAGGATAGTGTTTTGCTATTTATTTTAGTTTTGATAGATAGCTTGTTTTCAATATTTTATTATTACCAACGATTTTTGTGCCTAGCAAACACACCCAGTATGCATGTCCCGCTCCCTAGCCTACTGCGCTCAGACTCCCATTCATAATATGGCTGCGTTAAATGCAAGGCAATTTTTTTATACAGTATTTAAAAATAAAAAAAAGTGCATACAGTATTATACGGCAGCAAATGCAATATTTTGTATAAACAACAAACAATATTGTTGCTCCATCTATCAAAAATTTTCTTGTTCTAAACGCTCTTCCTTCCTACTCCCTAAATAGCAATTAAATTTTTTTTCTTTTAAAAGTACAGCACAAGGCTGTACTGTCTTATTATTTTTTCTTTCCAATATATTATGAAGCTTTCTGTATTGTTATAAATCAAATGGTTGTAGTGGATGATACCTGTTACACTTTAGCTTTGGTTAAAAAATACCTTCAGTGGTTCCTAAATTGGTCAGTATTTTTATAAATAACCAATATTTCACACAATTTAGTTTGGTGTCTGTTCAAGCAAAGTCACAGTAATGGTGCTTGCCTGCCCTCAACATTAGGTGATGAATATGTGAGTGTTTGCTTGAATTTTCTGCACATGACGGGCAATTCCTAGCCTCCATGCAGTTTGTAAACTTGTTCCATTTGCTATTATACCGCTTGAGTAAGTGCCAGTCAAGGAATACTGGTATGTAGGTAGTATCTGAAATTTTATGAGAAAGCTGCAGCTCTCGGCAGGTGTGTGCCACATGGTGTCACGTCAACAGGCTGGGATATCTTAAATGTGGAGGCGTAGTGAGCATTAAGGAGGAGTGGAAGACCACCAACTTTGAGTATTCAGCAGTAGGCCCTCTGATAACACAGCCAGGTACCATATACAGTTGCTCTTACTAGGATTCAAACTTGACTGGTGCTACCACCAGTTCTGGTGTGAGTACCACAGAGTAAAACAGTCTTGCAGAAATCTGAGTCAGACATGTGCATACACAGTTTTCAAGTATAAAATCCATTATACAACAACCATTTTGAAATGTTCTATTAAAATGAGATTCATCTCGATCAGTATTTAGATAAATCCCACCTTTTTTCAGTTTTCTTTGTCATTGACTAAAATTATAAATGTTTATGCAGACATACTCTTGTTAATATGAATGGATTTCCAATCGGTTATATTCTTTTGTTAAATAGAAGCCTGCGGGGATCAATAGCACCTACTCCAGCCACGTCTCCTGAGCGCCGTTCTCCTGCCAAAGAACCACAGGACGAGAGTGAAGACGTTATTAATCAGCAGCCCTTGGTAGAGGAAGATGGTGTGGCGGAGAAAGTAGAAAAGCTATCATTATCTGCCACCCCACAGTCTCCAGGTAGGTCAGCACAGAGGAGTCAAACCAACACCTTTATTCGTTATTCCACTACAATTGTAATATTGCACAGGATGGCAATGCTGTATTACAATTGCTTCCAAAATGTTGCCATGAACAATTTTTTGTGGCATTATATTGGTAGAGATGTTTGTATGCAATTACCGATATAATGATAGTTTACTTTTCTCCGTCCTAGTTTATTACACATACTCCTCTCTTGCCATGTCCTTCACATGCGCGCACGCGGACACTCACTTTTGCATTCCTGTCTTTGACTTTACCCTCACTTCCTATCGGTTCCAAAACTTTCATTTCCTTTATAATTTTATTGTTATACTGCTAATTTTCTTATTAATTTTCCCCAAGTGTCTTGAATCAGGAGAATCTGGTTTTGTATGTATGCCACAATTGCTCAAATTAATATTGTTTCTTGTATAAGTGTCTGTTACTTGTAGCTTTTAGTGATGTACAACAGTTGTTTTCCCCTTGTTAATCATTCATAATAGCTAAAATATTGTATAGTATACTTTGCCAAATGTTTCATGTGTTAGGCTAAACAAGGTATTCTATGTGCCACTCTGTATAAGTACGAGGAAGAAAAAATTATGTATAGATTAAACTCTTACTGTCCTTTGAGTCTGTGCTCTCTTGAGTTATTACATGTTCACATTTGCCAGAGCTAATTTCATTGTAGCTAATTTCATCTTCATTCATATTTTGTATTGTTGATGATTCAGTCCTATTCTCTTACATGATTTGGTCTGCTAGTAAATGCCACGTTAATTACATTGTCCTCGATTGTCATTACCAGTTTTCTCAAGTTTTTCTTAATGTGTCTTCAAAATCTGATCTTACTAGTCTAGTTTACATACAGACATGTGAGCACACATTGCAATGAGCCCCAAGAGTTTGGGGAGCCATCATACTGATTGATATAGGCTCTAGGAGCTGGAGCTCATTCCCCTGCAAACTCAAATATGAGTACACCTGTTTTGTGGGACATGCTGTCACAAGGTGAATAGTATTCCCAACTATTCTCTTTTTAAGTACAAAGTGCTTGATCTACTCTGCATTTTGTGTTTTGTCACTTCCATTCATTTAACTGTGAACACTTTTGTTTGCTAGGTATTTATAGTTTCTATATACTATATTAATAAATATTTACATACATTCATTATTGCCAAAAGCACCAATGTATGAATGCAAACTTCTGAATGTTTGCCTATACTAGAAATTTTTAGTGATGTTGCAGTTAAGCTACAGCTACCAGCTTGCCCAATCCTTTGTAACAATGATGTTTTTAGGTTTATTTAATGTGCTAAATAGTCTTCTAGGCTTGGTGCCTTCTGTTAGTAAGTACTCTTCGAGAACTTAACAATTGACACTTACGGCTGATAACTCTGGTTGAGGTTTAGTGAAGCACTACAGATTTGGGACGTTGGACATTTAGTGCATAGATCTATTTACTTTAACAAATTTATGGTAAGGTTAGATGCAGTTTCCTTAAGTTTGGACAGTGCAAAGATAAAAGAGCCGTGGTAATGAGTATTTATCCTACTCGGCAAGAAACTGGAAAATTTGAAGACGGTTTTACACAAGCCACATTGCATTAGGTGGGAAGTAGCATTGAAGGTAAGATAAACAAAGTTTGCTAAATATTATCTAAGAAATATGTATTTCAAAATATTAATCTCTTAAGCTTAAACGTTTGAATAATAAACCAAAATTACAATGCCATTCCTTCTCGCCATCTTGTCCATCTTCACAACCCAGTCAAGTCACCTGAGCTCTGTGGACTGGTCTCGCTCTGTAAGTTGACCAGATTTTTGCCGGGATGCCCTTCAAAGGCTCTAACACCTAATGCTACTTGTTGTGTGCTAAACATGCTCTGCCACTTGTCATCTCTAGCTACATTCTTCATGCAGTTTGCACGCCTGGAAATTATTTTTGTCATGTACTTTTTCTTGAAAGAGTCTGGGCCATTTCAGTGCTTGTTTATTAATTTTATTATAAATGGAAAGTTTGATGAAATTTGAATAAAGTAATTTCCAAGTTTTATTTGCTTTTTTAACTATAAAAGGAGTTTGACAATTGTGATTACAGAATTATGAAATACTTCTTTCCCATAACTATTATATACAGTAATGTATTCTGTGTATCAATGGAGTTTTATCAATAGATACTGTATTAAATTTTTCATAAATTTTAATAATACCTATAACTTAAAGATTTGATGATAAAGTATTATCTGGATTATTAATTGATTATCGTCTATTATTCAAGCCAAGTTCTCCCCCCTGTCTAATAATTTGTTTCCTCTTCAGAGAATGTATTCATGTAACTCCTTTTATTCATTATGTGCCAGTTTTCACATATCTGCTTGGCTTCCATATTTCCAATGGGAAAAGTATGCTTGCATGCTCTTAAAGGACTGTGAACGTTGCGAGCAGCACACTTTCTGTGTAGGCAAGCACATTTTTCTATTATACTGTAATTACTCCAGAGCCTGTCAAAGGCCTTGTTAGGGTAACCTGGAGGTGCTTCTATATTTAATTACAATAATGATGATCTGTACTGCACATGCTTTATTGTTGACTTGCCAGATGTTATTCCAGCAGGTCTAATATATATTTAGTCTAAGAAGTATCATAATTTGTGTATGTAGACAACTCGAACATAATTTGGAGATTGACCTGAAAAATTTCTAAAGTCCAGACAAAACTGAACAAATCACTGCTTGAAAGAAAGGGGTAAAATAAGAAAAATACTAACTAGTATACTAATATATTTTACAGTGGTAAAACATCCCTAGCCCCAACTCATTCAGCTGGCTCAAGATGGCAGATCAGGCCACATGAGCTCCCACCATATCACACCTCACTCTTGCACTTGCTCTTAGGAAAGCTTTCTTTTTGACACCCCTGTTCTTTAATTTTATCACTGAGAGAAGAGTAGTCAAGTTTTGGTGGTAACAAATGCTTTCTTACTAATGGTTTTCAGCTGGAGACAAGTGTCTTGGCTTCTACATTAGGCTGTTTCTGGTTTTGTTCATCTTTGATTTTTGGTAGAGATAAGGGGTTTACCCAAGTCTGGTTGTAGAAGGGGTTTCTCCCATCAGCCTTCTTGTAGCCCTCAGTGATGGTGTTGTGTAGGATGTCAGAGTGCCTTTTGGCACTCTTGCTCTTGGGATAATTGGGTTTACTGCATTGTTTCTAGTTTCCCATGATCTCTGAACTTGGTCCTTCCATATTCCTGTCCATTCTATGGACCTCTCAGCCTTCTACCCCTCTACACAATCAGTCATGATTTGGTAGGCAAGGGCATCATCATGGAGACCATCCTGTAGGATGCTATTTGGCATGTTCCTATTCACTTGTGGTTATGAGTTTGACATGAAGATATCGCATCATCAGTCCTCTTGAGGTTTGGTTCCTTGGTGCCCTTTCCCTCCTTCATTCCATCTGTTCACGATTGCACCAGACCTTGGCTAGGACTGTTTTTAGTGTACTATGCTGGTGATGGGTTGCAGTTCCTTCTTCTGCAGTAGGTACAGTATATATAAAGTTGCAGGATTTTTTGGATGTCTGGATAAGGTTTTGGTACACCCTTCTTCAAGTCTTGGGTCTTTGGCTTCATTTGTATTGTTCCTCTGTAGCCCATTGTCCCAATGGGAAAATTCCTTGTGGTCCTTCCCTGGATTTGGGTGGGTTTTTCTGATTATCTTGCTTTAGGCTTTTTCTAGATTTAGTTAGCACAATTTATACATTTGGAATGTCAAACATTCTTGCAGATGACTTCTCCTGCTTCCATCCGATTAGATGTGTAAGTAGATGTGTTCAGTGGCACTCTAGAGCTCTAGAGTGCTGGGGCCACTACTATATCAACCTGTCCTCTAAAATGATACTACTTATGGCTACTATGAATGGAATGAACAAAATATGGTCTGTTGCACCCAAAAGTACCCATTTTGTATTTTGCAGAGGATATAAAAGGAATGGGGCAAATTGGGTTAGTGAGTTGTATGATATTTTTACGACCGACAATTTATCAGGGAAGTTGAGTATTTGTGACCGTCATAGTATTACTCGGGCCACTCTTGCAACAGACCTTGTTTCCTGTTATATAAATTTTTAATATACATTATATATTTTGTAAATACTGTTCTGACAATATTTTTGTAGACAATCATTGTAAAGACAGTTTTAGGAGTATGATGCACTGGCTATGACTGAAAGAATGTTAACATTATGAGTAAAGTATGCTTGTTTTGTGTAGGAAGGAGAATGATTGTACTGTAGCAGCATTGAAGGTTTGCATGGTTGCAGCTAGTAATGTTAGGCTGTTAATAACTGTATTTCAGCATGTTTATACAAATTTGTTCTTTTAACTTGCATTATGGAATTGTGTGTGTTTTTACATAATTATCTCTTCAAAATATTTATTATTGATACTTTCTGCTCCAAATACAGGAGTCACATTACTCTGATACGAACTTTCATAGCCATACTGAATGCCAATGGAGAAAGACACTAGTACTAACTGACCACTGAAAGTACTTACTAAATTTGTTTTAATTTTTTTACTACTCAGTATATTTTTAATTGCCATGCAATAGATAGAATTAAGATTAAAGGTAACTACCAAGTGCTTGCATATATAAAACTGAATTAGGTCATAAATTTGTCTGTCATTGACAATAGAAATTTGTGTAATTTAGATGGTGGTTGAACTCCTTTATTAGTGTATTGCATTCTTGTGTCCTGTATATTTTCTGTTGCTTGTATTTTACTTTTACTCTGCCTATTGTTGTATACATTACTCTGATAGTTGTCTCCTATTAGATATTTTTTTAAATTTCAAAAGGTGGTCTGGTAAAATAAATGTTAGTTACACTGTAACAGAACTGTAGTCACTGTCAATGTGGGAAGTGTAACTGGTATATTTAGAAAGGTTAATTGGTTCTCTGGATACAAAAGTTGAGAGGACAACAAAAATAGGGGTTAGGATGAGAGTAAAGTATACGGAAAAAAAAGTGAATTTGGTATTAAGAAATGAAATGAAATTTGTTAGAAAATGCAGGAGGTTGACTAGTACAAAGGAAAATGGAAAGATTAGTTTGGGAGAATGTTAATTGATGAACAAATTAAAGTTGGTAGAGAAAATAATTTCAGAAATCTGATGGGATGAAAGAATGGAAAATATGAATGATTGATTTTACTTGTATGAGAAGAGTGCAAGATAAAATATCAGCAGAGGTAAGTATATCACTGTAGTAGCTGGTGTGTGTTAAAGCTTTGGGTATCGACGGGGTATATGCAGAAATTCTTCAGTTCTATGCAGTTAATGGAATAATGGGTGTGGAGAGTATTTTACAAGTTTTAGGAAAGTGATGTAGTTGCCTGATTAGAAAACTGTGATTCCTATTTGTGTACAGTAATACAATGTAGCTTGTATAAAGACTGGTTAGCTTTTGCTCTACTATTTGTTACAAAGTGTGCGGTAGGATTATGAAGGTGTACATGTCATTTGTGGATTTGGAAAAAGCAAGTAACAAAAGGGAGAACGATGGACACTTATACTCCACTGTTACAGTGTATGTCTGGAGAGGTTTTATGTAGAAAATAGAGAAATGTGTAATATTTAATGATGCAATGAATGACTAGATTGATATTAACTTGTAGTCCTTCAACAGCTCCGTCATCACAGTATCCAGGTTCTGACCCCCCCTTTGCTTGTTTTGTTTCCTTATTTGTAAGTCTTGTTTTCTGGTCACGGATCTAGTTTTTTCCTGCTTGGGACACTGGCTTTTTGGTCAGTCCTCCCAGGCCCTGATGCAGTTGTGCCTCCATTTTCTGCTAGTGCTAATAGTTTCGGCACTTCTGTAGGAATATTTAAGCATCGTTTAGGCACAATGAACTTTTCCTGTGGTTTACCATCTGTGTCTTGTGTGACTGAAAACATTTTTCTGCTTTCTCCAGTTGGGAACCTCTCACCATGGTGAGGACTGTGCAGTGCAGTCACTGCTTCATGTGAGAAGGATCTTGCATCACTATTTTTCTCTTCCATTTCTTTTTTGGTCCAGTTTCATGACGACGTCCTCTTAGTTAGCCAAGCAGTTCTCGGATACGTCAGATCTCGGCTGGGCGCTCTAGTTCCCGACACTGTGGTCTCCTCACGTGTGGTATGACCTGAACTCTTGGCTAGAGGCATTAGAGTACGTCACAGATGAGGTGTTTACCCTATGGTAACAATTTTTATCTTCCTCAGGGCTAGTAATTTCCTTAAAGGTGCTCATTTAGATGCACTTATACCTAGTACCATGAGTTGATCTCTTATTCCCAAGCACTTCACACCTCGTGAAGAGTGCCAGAATCTGGACCTTGCTTCCTGTAGGCCTGAGACAATTCACCAAGTTTTGACAGCCCCAGTTCTGTAGTTTGAGACACTATCGAGTGGCCCACCAGGAAAAGGTGTTTCATTATACTGTGTGTAATTCATAATATATTCAACACTTGAAATTTAGAGTTCTGGGCTGCTTCCTCCTGGTGCTTGGCAGCAATTGTGGTTTCTCTCTTGAGCATCTTCCCTTGTATGCTCTCTTGGCCCACTTTTGGGTTTGTTTTGGTACCTTCTTTATGTTCTCGAAGCATTTTGTATTTTTCCCGTTGGTTGTTTTGCTCTCTTCTGTGTAGTTATGTTTAGGATTCTGCTCCAGTACAAGAGGCTTTTTTCTTTCTCCTTCCCTTCCTCCTCCAGCACATCCTCCCTCTTCTATGAAGTGAGGGTTATCTTCAGAGGATTTCGGGGCTTAGCGTCCCTGCGGCCTGGTCCTCGACCAGGCCTTCTTTTTGTTACACACACACACACACACACGCTCTCAGGAAGCAGCCCGTAGCAGCTGTCTAACTCCCAGGTACCTATTTACTGCTAGGTGAATAGGCGCATCAGGGTGAAAGAAACTCTGGCCATTTGTTTCCGCCTCTACTGAGGATCGAACCCGGTTCCTCAGCACTCTGAATCTGAAGCGCTGTCCACTCAGCTGTCAGGCCCCTAGGCCCCGATCAGGTTAGGTGATCCTGTAATGATCTGTACAAATGCCTTATAGCTGCTCCTTTAATGGTTACCTTTGATGCCAATGGAAGGTTTAGAAGAGTTTTGAATTTTTTATGGATTAAACCTCTATTGATCATTTTAGCTGGATTGAATATTTGATTCCATGGTACTTACCATAGCACCTTGCGGATGCTACATGGAATGGCTAGTATGGTGCTGATGCAAGAATATAGTTGTGCTTAATTTGGCATAATCTTGTCCTGTGGACACGGTAGGTCATACCTTAGGAAGCAGCTAAATGATTATACCAAGAAAAGTGCCTTCCTCATTAAATTGAGACCTTCTTTTTGTTAATGTTATAAGGGTATTATTTAAAAGTATTGTTACAGACTTTGTGTGTGCAATTCAGAGGCTAATTGTTTTAATTGTATTAGTCATGAACAACCAGTTTCTCAATGACAGGGCTAATGTATAGCAGTTTTTTTCATATGGGTGCAGTTTTTTTTTATTTAGTTTTGATGTGTTTTATACTTTTCTTGCCCCTTCAGAAAGAGTTCTGTTAATTTTTTATTTTTATTTTGGACAGTCAGGAGAAATATGCTGGTTATATTTTCTGTAGATTGGTAACTTGAAGGAAAATGTTAAACAAATTTTGTAATTGTTTAATTCATATTTGATTGGTAACAGGCAAGACAAGTCAGTGGCGTGATAGTGTGTCGCGCTCAACAGCAGACTTGGCAGAGCGGATGTTATCGCCTTCACGATCCACTATGACGGGTGTCCTACAAGAAAATGATTCTGTTCATGGACACTTGAAATTTCATCACCATGCCTTATGGTAATGATGCAGGAAATGAGGGCTTCTTGTCTTTACCACCAAACAAGAGGGCCGTCTTGCTGCTAGGCTGTCGACTGTTCTTGTCACTGGGTATGACATAATCCCAGCTGGCCATCAGTCTAAACACCAGCATTCCCATTCACTTGTGAACACTGCAGCTGATCTTTAAGTGGTGGCTACAACTTGCATTCCTGCCTACATTTTATGTGCACGTTTTGGTAATGTAGTTGATGTTTTCGATACACAAGATTTTGATTTTTACTCTAGGTGGAGAATTAGTACAGTATAATTGTCCATATTTTATGTTGAATTCACACTGGTGTATGTAAAATTATTCATAGCTATATTTCAAAGTATTATTTGTAAAAACAAAAATTCTGATAATGTTGCATAGTAACAATTGTGGAGTGTACTCAGGGTTGTCCAGATTGTGCAATTGATACCCATTGAATAACAAGTTTTGTTATACAGGTTTAGCAGGTGTATAACATTGAATTGGAAAATGTATTGTATGACTTGTTTTTTCATATCCAATGTTCTCTCAAAATAAGTAGATCACTTTTGATTTCAAGTACTAAGGCATACTGTATTTAGGATTTTGAATTTAAATATAAATTGAAAATAAAGAGACCTGTTATCTTATTTAATTATAGGAATCAAAGTTTGATGTATAAAAATAGAAGTCGAAGTGCAGCTAGAATTGTAACCATTGTAATAACATGCATTGATCAGGATGTCTCCAGTATTATGGCTTCACAGTGTTTCATGTCTGACTTTAATTTTACATATTGCAATATTTTATTTAATGTATGCATTATGATAGCATTTTGGGAGATCTAGAATACCTGTTTGTATCTGATAATCTCATTAGAACCTAATGACTCAAGGATACTACCAAAGAAACTTATGCTTTTTGGGTTAGTTACTATGTGTAGCTGTTGTCATGCCTAATCATTGGCATGATAAAGGTATAGCATTGGAAGGATTTTTAGATTTGTAAATATGGTATCATAGTCATATGATTGATGGGTTTTATAATGAACAAATTTATTTATATATATTTTTTTTTTTGTGACTTGGTGCACCTATTCCATCTCAGTTGACTGGGAATGGACTAAAGGTAGGTTGAGATTGCTGGTATTGCAAGTACAATGCACACCAGTACTTGTGTACTGTGGTAGGCTAAAGATGCCCTTATTGTCCAATATGACTGCCATGTTCATAAACTAGTGAGTACACACTTTTAGCACTATTCTCCAGCATATTGTATGACTGCACTTGCTAAAGACATTTCCTGTGATTCCAGGAGCTTGAAATTAGACAAAGTTCCATCTGTATTGTGTTGCTGTTTAGAGCATTTAGAAGCAAAAAACTTAGTTTAATAAATAATAGTAAACAATTATCAACACTGAAATAACTTGCCTTAAATTTTCACTTTTTTTACAATTGAGTAGCATGATGTAGGCCTTTGTCAGTAAGGATTAGTGAACTTCCAGTTTCTGCCTTATGACAATGTAATTCTAAAATTTTTGCAATATATTCATAGCGAACTTAACTGGTGTACAAACCTGCACATTTGTACTTTATACAACACTACTACTTGAAGCAGTACAGACTGATACTGTAGATAATATTGGACTTCTCGGTATATCATTATATTTTGATTGAAACACAGGGAGAAAATGGCGAGCCCATGTGATGGTCAATATTTTCTCAGATGCATCACATTCTTGTGATAGTGTGTTCATAAAGGAAGGTTCATAAAGGATAGGGGAAGCATTCTTTTTATTTCTTAAGGATACACATTTAAATTTATATTTTTGATGTTGATCTGGGACTGTGGTGTGCGCATTCCTTTAAGATGTCTATAGAAATGCAGTCGACATTTCTAGATGAGGTCTATGTTCTATGTTCATGTTCAAATTGGCCAGGGAGGAAACTGGCTTACTTGGCTGATGAATGTTCTTTTAAACTATTTACTTTACCCGAGATAGGATGCCTCGTCACATTACGATTTCAGGACTCTTAAGTTGGTTTACTTTGCTCTCGTTTAAATATGGGGAAAATATTTAATCAGAGAATTTAAATTCTTAATAAATAGAAAATCTTAATACTGTAGTAAAAATCTAAATCTGATAATTTTGAGCATTAATGTAGGATTTGTGTGCAGGGTAATAACACATCTTTCATCTTGTTAGTAATGAAGTGCCCAGTTTTAAGCTGAATGACATTGCATATATTAAGGTATATTGTAATGATTGTATTCATAGTTATAATAGCATTATATTCATGAACTTGTTCATTGCGAGTGGTTTTTGCACACACTAACTTTTTTTTACTTGATGCAGAAAGAAACCATATTTATTATCCATGAAATGGTACACATTTCTGACATGGTATACATATTAATGTATGGTTAAGGAATATTATAGAAAATCGCAAAACTTTTTCATGAAGAATGATGCACGGGTATTGACCTGCTTATTGGTTGTCTAGAATGTTTAGAGAGCTCTCATTTCACTCCGGCACCAGCGTAGAGTTTGTTGTGAAGTTTCTTTTGTTCTTGCAGCTGTACATGTGATGTACCTTCTTTGTATTATCTTGCTTGTTTGACATAATTTACAACTTACTTACTTAGCTTCTACTCCACACACTGCTAAATTTATATTTCTTGCTTTGAATATTATGAGAATCCCACTAGGAATATGGCATTGTAAAATGGTAGAGATTAATGTGTGTGTGTGTGTGTTCCTAATCTCAGATATGTTTTGTAGTCCTCTTAGTCTCTGGCTACAAAGACTTCATGTATGATCACTTACATGAGTAAGAACCTAACAAACGTTTAAGTGTTGATACACATACATATGAATTCATTCCTAATATGCAAGCTCAACATGACTTTTGGCATGGAAAAGCTTTAACTGATGCTTAATGCTTCCAGAGTTGTAGAACCAGGTGTTGAAATTGTCATTAGTCGAGGGATGTGTACACATCAACTTATTAATTATGTAATATTCATGAAAGTTTGACTCTGTGTATTGTTTGGGATGTGGATATCATGATAAACAACAATGATTTTTATAAGTAGATGAAGTTTTTAAGTTGGCAAGCTTGGTCTGTGGTACTACCCTACAAGACACTTTACATTGCCATATGTTGGTTTCGTATAGGGAATGGAGGATTTCGTGAACATAATTTTGGAATACTGCAAAGGGCTTTAAACTTGTCTTTATATGTTTACTATTTATTTATTTGAAATGTTTGAACTAATTTATTACATATGCAATGCTTGCATTGCATCGTGATGTGTATATGTTGAGAGTTTCAAATATGTCACCATGGCACAATATTATGCACAAGTTATTGTAACATAGTTGTTTGGTGAAATTACCAAGTCTTTAATAATATGTTGCTATGTTCGGTTATTTTGTTGAGAGACTTCTGTAAAAAGTATAGAGTTTTAAATATTTATACTGTTAAGGAATAATCTCAAAATTGCCTTTGCATTATATACATATATATTAAAAATGTTTTTTGTCTGTAAGCAAGCATTTTGTGGCATCTATGATGTAATGTGTTTGTTTAAACACATCTATTAAATTTGATGTTTCATGTGGAACACAACTAAGCATGGGCATCTTGCACTCTTTTGTGAAACCAAAGTTAATACAGATGTAGTAATTTTAATTTTTAGTCATTCTGTACTTTCCATATGTTTTGTTACTTTGTAATTTTAATGATTGTATGTTTACATTTCCCGGTGCAAGGTTGCTACTCTTTTGAATAATTACCGAAATTGTACTATCCAGGGTGTGAGTGGACATTTTAGCTTATACTGTCATACATTGTACTTTAGACTGTTCAACTTGCCACATAGAATAACTTCAGAATTTAACTTTTAATGTAAACATATTCCAGAATCTCATGCCCTTGTTGAATACAACAGTTGTTCTATTTTAACATGAATTTTGATTTTGTATGTATGACTGTCTACTTGCCCAGTGTAGAATAATTTGTATTGTATGTCCAGTCAGTAATAACTGCAGCTTTATAGAATGGGAAACCAAACTTGGTTTAATATTTTGGATTATCTGTGACATTGCTGTTATGGCTTGTCATGGAATATAGTTTTATATTATACAGAGTTAAAAGTAATTTTACTTTATATATTGTAATTTTATTTTGTTCTTTTAACCAAAGCTTTAACCTAAAATATGTAAGTGTTACATTGCCAAGTAATAAAAATTAACCTAAATTATCTATTTTATGGTGATTATACTTTGATACCTTGTTTCACACACACAGAGATCACACTAACGTGATGCATCAAATGAACAAATCCACAAGGGCCATGACGAGGATTCGAACCTGCGTCCGGGAGCATCCCAGACACTAGTTTCCCTTGATTGTATACCTTGTTTCCTCTGGGAGTTCTACTTCTTTAAAAGTTTGGCATCTTACAGAATCCAGTTTCAAATATTTTGACTCCTCCTTATGTTGCAGACTTGGAGTACTTCAGAAAGCTTGTAAATTGACATGGTGCTTTGTGTGTCCAAGTGGTTACATGAAGTATGTGTCGAGAATGAAGAAAGGCAAAATTACATAGAGGATGATGATGAGGCAATTGTATGTAGTATGTCTATGAGTATTGGTGATTGTGTAATGTAGACGGTAATGGTTTTTAAGTCTCTTCCTTGCTAGTATAAACCCAGTATTGACACATAGTGCTAGACACTTTCTTACACTTGTAGAGCAGTGATGTTTCTCCAGAGTGCAAAGGTCCTTACAGAAACTTAAGTTGTGTCCCCAGGATCACTTCCACACCATTACCAGTGCATAACAAGGGTCACAAATGTCAACCTTGCTGCTATCCTCTGGATGCTGAAGTTGACCAGTGATACCTTGCCATGCTGATGAATTGATGGTTTTGTTTTGGTTCTTGTAGGTTTCAATTTTTAGTATCTTCACATTTGTAGTTCTCATGTCTCCTCGTGTCATTCCATCCCGAGCTCCTTAGTGGGTCCCATTTGTGAAGTTTTGCAAGTCTTTAACCCTTGTGATAAAGGCTTCTACCCCTCCTCGTATTCTGAAACTTTTTTTTCCTTGAACATTTTTCTTTGCACTTGCATTCTGTTGCCCACTAAACAGATGGAGCCAAGTGTGGCAACAGTGTTCGATACTTTGTTGTCTTTCCAAACCAAACCTATATGTGCTACCAACCTCGAAGTTAAAATCTTCACAGCTCAACTGTGTGCAGTCTTGTATTCCCTTGATTGATTGTTTTTCAGTCATGAACGATCCTTTGTCGTAGTACTTGCCTAGTTGTGCTTATGGGAGTTGAGCTTTGACTATTGTAGTGCTCTCATGGCTTTAGAGTTATTTAACTCTATATATCTTGTGATAGTAAAAATCCAATACAGTATTGGCCATTTATAATCTCTAGAAAATTTAAGTAGCATGAGTTTTGTTGTGTTCTCAGCCATATTGGTAAAGTATTTCCAAAAATGAGCGCATGAACACTACCACTAAGGAGGCTATCTGCACGTGTCCTATTTGCTAAAAAGGCATTCCTAATTCAGATTTCTACCCAGTAATTTATTCTTCGATCCATACCTGTTGGCAGGGTCATTGGTCTTCTGTTACTGGTAACAAACTGTGTGCTCTTAAGGGTAGCCTGTCCCCTTGACCTTCCTAACTACCACCATAACTGGCGGTGGGAAATGGCTCTGGCACTGTTACATATTGGGCATACACATTTAACTCACGGGCACTTAATGGAGTGCTGCCCTGCTCCTTATTGTCCAAACTGCGTTGTCCCTCTTAGTCATGCATATCCTCGTTGAAGGTTCTGACTTCCAGGATGTGTGTGTGTGTCTTGCTTCCCTAGCAGTCATTTCTCCCTGGATAAAATCCTTGGTGAATCCGATGTCTTTATCGTTCGCCTTATGCATTTCTGTTCTCATATTGGCATCCTTAGTGATATTTAGGGCCCTTTGATTATTCTGCACATTTGATGGTGCTACATAGCCTTCCTGGCTTGGTGCCTTCTTTTGATAATTACCTGCATTCCTTCTGATAGTGGAAAATAGCTCCGACTGAGATGCATATTGGTGAGAAGCTCTTAACTTGACTCATACCAGGAATGGTTGAGGGCCTTGGCTAACAAGGACATTATTATTATTATATTCCCTCAGGGAACTATTTAACACTGCAAGCCAGACATGTCATGTGATATCGAAACATTTAAAATGCTGAACAATTTGGAGGATATTGATCCAATTCGTTCTTCAAAAGGTCAAATGTAACACAAGCAAGGACCAACGGTTTCAAGCTCAACAAGCCACAATGCAGGACAGATAACAAGAGATGCTTTTTCACCCACAGGGTTATAAACCAAAGGAACCGCCTACCCGCTGAAGCTGTAAATGCCAAAACTTAAATTTTAAATACTGTAGAATTTAAAAAAAATCCTTAGGGCCAATGGGGAGAACTTTTGACAAGCTGCAGGTTTCTTGTCATTGTTGAGACCACTAGAGTATTAGTAACCTTCAGATAAGTTATGGGGAAGCTATGCGCGTTAATTATTCGCCGATAGAATATAGAGAGACGTCGGTAAGCCTGTAACGTTTGTTTACATATACAATACAATACAATACAATACAATTTTATTTAGGTAAGGTACATACATACAATAAATATTTACAAGGATTGTTTAACTTATAGGTATAGCTAGTACATACAATGCCTAAAGCCACTATTACGCAAAGCGTTTCGGGCATGATGAACTTAAATGACAAGCTTAATACTAATTGAGCATAATGAGTAGAATGAAAACAAGAAATGAAAACATAGATGAAAAAGCAGCACAAATACAATTATGTCGACAAACAGCGCTCTTTAAAGAAAAAAACAGACATTGGTTGACAATAGAAGGGTAAGGTAGGTTACAGGGAATTTATTAGGTATAGCTTCGCTTTTAACTTAAACTGGTTGAGAGAGGTACAGTCTTTAACATGGTTGGGAAGGTCATTCCACATTCTGGGCCCCTTGATTTGTAGAGCATTTCTAGTTTGATTAAGTCGTACTCTAGGAATATCAAAACTGTATTTATTTCTGGTGTGATGCTCATGGGTTCTGATACAACCTTCTATGAAGCTTTTGAGATCAGGATTGGCATTATAGTTTAGCGTTTTATATATGTATAATACACATGAGAGAATGTGCAGTGACTTAATGTCTAACATATTCAGAGATTTAAGTAGGGGTACCGAGTGGTGTCTGGGGCCAGAATTGGATATTGTCCTAATAGCAGCTTTGTGTTGAGTAATTAGAGGACGTAAGTGATTTTGGGTAGTAGAGCCCCAAGCACAAATACCATAGTTGAGATATGGATAGATAAGGGAGTAATAGAGAGTCACCAGGGCAGGGCGTGGTACATAATATCTGATCTTAGAAAGAATGCCCACAGTTTTTGAAACTTTTTTTGATATGTTTAGAATGTGTCCCTGGAAATTAAGCTTGTGGTCAATGAGAATGCCAAGGAATTTGCCATCTAATTTGTTACAAATTTGGGTATTGTTTATTTTGAGATTTATTTGATTAGAGGATTTATTGCCAAACAGAATATAAAAGGTTTTGTCAATGTTAAGGGTGAGTTTGTTGGCAGTTAGCCACAGATGGACTTTATTTAGCTCAGTATTTACTGTGGCATTTAGAGCAAGGGGATCAGGACTGGAGTAAATGAAGGTTGTGTCGTCAGCAAATAGAATTGGTTTGAGGTGTTGGGAGGCATTTGGAAGGTCATTAATGTAGATGAGAAAGAGGAGAGGGCCAAGTATGCTGCCCTGGGGAACACCAATGTTGATGGGTAGGGTGGGAGAAATTGTGTTATTCACAGAAACATATTGGAGCCTGTCAGTAAGGTAGGATTTGAGGTATTGTAGGGAGTGTCCTCTGACTCCATAATGATGTAATTTAAGAAGAAGGTTTTGGTGGTTGACAGTGTCAAAAGCTTTACGCAGGTCCACAAACAACCCAACAGAGAACTCATTTTTATCAAGAGCTGTATGAATCGAGTTAAGCATACTAATAAGTGCATCGTTAGTGCTTTTTTGGGGTCTGAAGCCATATTGGCAAGGGCTAAGTATATTGAGTTTGGCTAGATATGAGTAAAGCTGCTTATAGATTAGTTTTTCAAAAATTTTTGACAAGTTTGGCAGGATAGATATAGGTCTGTAGTTGTTAACATCTGTGAGATTACCACATTTGTGGACAGGCGTTACTCTCGCTTTTTTTAGAATATCTGGGAAGGTTTGGAGTTCAAGCGACTTGTTGAAGAGCAAAGCAATAGCAGGGGCTAAAGATCTGGAGGCTTTTTTGTAAATTAAAGTTGGTATCTCCTCAAGGGCACCAGACTTGGTTTTAAGGGAAAGGATTATCTCATTGACGTCAGTGGAATTAATAGGCTTTAGGTACAGAGACTGTGGATAGTTACCTGAAAGATAGTCATTAATGTCTGTACTGGAAGATGGAATATCATTTGCAAGGGATGAACCAATGGAAGAGAAGAACCTATTGAACTCAGTAGCAGAATCAGAGGCTGAAAGCTGACCATCGTTATTAGACAGGAGAGTCGGTTTGTTATTTAAAGACTTCTTTGATCCCAATATTTGAGAAATTGTTCTCCAAGTTTGTTTAATGTTGCTCTTTATTTGGGTAAATTTATCTTCGTAGTATTTAGTTTTGGCTCGTCTAATTATCTTAGACAGCAATAATGAGTAATTCTTTGAGAATTCTTTGGAGACAATTCCTAACCTATACTTCTTCTCAAGGTCATGTTTTTTATTAATAGATTTAAGTATTCCCTTTGTAAGCCAGGGATTGTTAAGCCTTTTGGTTGTGACTTGTTTTGTAAGCATAGGACAGTGGGTATTATAAAGGCTAAGAGTTTTTTGAAGAAAAGATTGTACTGCAAGGTTGATGTCCACTATGTTACCTAACTCGGACTCCCAGTTGACATTATCAGCAGCAGTTATAAAATTGTCTATAGCAGTTTCATTGTGTAGTCTAAAACGTACTGTACTGTACTGTATACTGTATACAGTACTGTACTGTACTGTACAGTACTGTATACAAGTACTGTACGTGTTTGGGTTACCTTGAGGTGCTTCCGGGGCTTAGCGTAATATAGGCTTGGTTACAGCAGTTGGTTTTTGAAAATGTAGTACAGTAATGTGTCTTAATAAAGACGAGGCCTGATTGGAGCAGAGAGCTTGAACGGGGCGAGGGGGGGGGGGAGGTTGAGAGACAAGAGCAAGTACTTGAATGCTGGAGGAGAGTGGTAGCTAGGTTGGAGTCTGGTTGTTTGCTCTGTGACTAGGCTGTAGCGTCTTGTGAGAGGAAGAATGTGTTAGTGTTGCTGGTGAGTGTTGATGTTGTTGAAGATCTGAGGTATATCTTAGGCCTCTGTACTAAACCACTATTGGAGTTAGACTGATGATCCATGAACAGGATTGCTAGAACCTGTATTGCTGTAAGTAGCAAGCTTAAGGACTAACAGTTGCGCATTTATAATAAAAGTAGTGTTTTTTTTTTTAGCGATTGATACTCTTTTTTTTTCAAAGTACATACCTCAGCTTACTGTAAAAGTAGCCCCCTCCCCCCACCAATATATATATATATATATATATATATATATATATATATATATATATATATATATATATATATATATATATATATATATATATATTGTGACGATAATCTCTTTCAAGAGAGATTGAGCCTGCTCTTCCCTACATAATTACGTCAAAATACAAGATACTATATACAAGATACGTTCACCAAGTATCGCCAAACGTTTTGCCCAGAGAGCAAATCATAGCCCAACACCTGGCCACCGCTGTAACCAGCTAACTGCTCATCCTTTGCCTGCCTGTTGCTGATTGGCTGGTGTCTCGTCGCCCCTGCCCTCCGCCACCACCACAAGTCGACGTCTGGGCTGCAGTGCGCCAGTCTCGTCAGAATATCTCAGTGCTTCATGCAGTTGACATCTCTGGCTGGTAGACTAAGCCTTGGGTTTCGTGTACTAAGGGAGGTGGCAGCTAGCCAGTATTCCAGCACTCATATTTTATTTTGCTATCACTGTAACTTACTTGTCTTAGCGTAACTTTTCATTTGCCAGTGATTATTCATGTTATTTTGTTTGTTGACTTGTCCTGCATATTTTTTATGAGATTACCTTTATTCATGTCTTGTTTTCTAGAGTAATTAAAATTTCATTGTTTATATACTTGTTTTGTGTGTCTTTCCATTACCTTACCACAGACGAAAGGACCAACTTTTTTTTTTTTTTTTTTTTTTTTTTTCCCCCATGTGACGAGGCCCTGCCCCTAGCTTTTGAAACAGCCGAACACCAACGCTTTACCGTCACTATATATATATATATATATATATATATATATATATATATATATATATAAAACCTATATATAAACTCCACACCCCAGAAGTGACTTGAACCCGGACCGCCAGGAGCATATTGCAACTGGTGTACTCGGTGCCTTAAACCACTTGACCATAGTTTTCATTCTACAATGTGCCCCTGGCGGTCCAGGTGAGTCACTTCTAGGGGTGTGGAGTTTTCATTCGCATCTAATCGACCCTAAGATGCTACAGCTTTGACACAGAGCAGATCGACAGCCTCAGCCTCACTCGGCACTCTGCTCTGCTCCAAGCTCCGTCTCAGCATCTACGACAATGCCAACAACCGACTACTGATTGATGATTGATGAAGATTAAACCACCCAACTGACGACTGTAATCAAGACTACTAAATAAATGACACTCGGTAAACACTACGTATCTAATCTACTCACGTAACATAATCGTACGTTACAATATAAAAGACTTAGCCGAAACGCTTTACGTACTAGTGGCTGTACAAGAACGTAAGAACTCTTGTATATAAAAAATATATAAATACAAAGTATATACCAGTTAATCGCCAACATATGTGCTTTCACAGCCCAATTGTACCTACCTACCTACTAACCTACTTTGTACCTTTGCGTAATAGTGGCTTTAGGCATTGTATGTACTAGCCCTATCTATAAATCCATCACTCTTTGTAAAATCTCTTGTATGTATGTACCTTACCTAAATAAACATTTGATTTGATTTGACTTACAAATATAGATGAAAAATAGATTATGAAGTATAAAGGTTGATGTGCGCGTACTAGTGGCTTTACAAAATTGTAAATACCATTCTATGTATTCTCACAAACCCAATGTACCTTCTTGTATTAAATAAATAAAATAAATAAAATAAGATGTAGCCGAGGATGGGAAGGATTAGTTATGCCATCTATTGAGTGTAGGAGGAAGCAGCGTGAGGCAGCAGGAGGTGTCGGGGAGTGTGAGAGTGTACGGGGGTGAGTGGGTCGTCTGGTGGCCCCCGTCACTCACTGTAAACATTCCAGAGTGCCTCCAGAGTGCCTCCAGAGCTCTGCCCGCTGCCAGTGTCTCTTACACTGGCCGAGCAACACCAGCGTCTATGACGAACTTCCTCAAGTATAAGTGAGTGTGGGGCATGTTGTGTGTATTACTGAGTGCCAGAGTTGGGTGTTTATGGCGTGTAATTACCTAAGTGTAGTTATAGGATGAGAGCCAAGTTCGTGGTGTTCCGCCTTCTCGATACTCTTGTCGTATTGTACTTTGAAACTACTGACGGTTTTGGCCTCCACCACCTCACTTAGTTTGTGCCAACCGTCCACCACTCTATTTGCAAAATAACATTTTCTAATGGTATTTTTGGCACCTCTGTTTTCTTAGCTTGAACCTGCGCCCTCTTGAACAAATCCACAAGGGCAGTGACGAGGATTCTAACCTGCGTCCGGGAGCATCCCAAACACTGCCTTAATCGACTGAGCTATGACATGGTTAAAAGTGTCTGGGATGCTCCCAGACGCAGGTTCGAATCCTCGTCACGGCCCTTGTGGATTTGTTCATTTGATGCATCACGTTATTGTGATTTCTGTGTGTACTGCGTCCTCTTGTTCGTCAAGTTACCGGTTTCGGGAATTCCTCTGTCAATTTGGTAGAGTCCTGTTAGTATTTTGTAAGTGATCATATCACCTCGTTTTATTCTATCTTCTAGTTTTGGCATGTTTAACGCTTCTCGTCTCTCCTCATAACTTTTGTTTTTCAGTTGTGGAAGCCATTTTGCAGCATGCCGTTGCACCTTTTCCAGTTTGCAACTTTTCCAGTGTGTGTGTGTGTGTTTGTTTATGACATGTATTACATGTGTTTGGTGTCGTGATTACTTTATCTTCACCGGGGCGTGGGGACCACTGCAATTATTTAGTAGTAATAGTTTATTTATAAAGAAATACTTCATATGATTTATGGAACTGGTGATGGGGATATCTGGGTGATGGGTTTACGGGCCTTACAAGGGTCTTATTCAGTGTCTATTGTGTTACATTCTATTTTGTTATGTTTACCATATTTGCATACTTTAATTATGTTCCATTTTTACACATCACGTTTCTAGAAAATGTCAATTACGCATTCATGAATCTTCTTCTTTCGGGGTATGGTAATGACGTCATCCCTCCCTTCGGGGTGTGGTAACGATAACGATAACACCCCTTCGGGGGGTGGTAAAGATGTTATCCCCCCCTTCGGGGTGTGGCGATGATGTCATCCTCCCTCTTTTTTGGGGGATGCATTAGAGCATTTGAGTATGTACTATCCCTTTCACAGTACATACTCAAATGCTCTAATCTTATTAACAAACGTGACCTAACATAAGCTTACCCTTCCATTTATCTTTCTTTCTCTTTCCTTTTCTTTCTCTTTCCTTTTCTTTCTCTTTCCTTTTCTTTCTCTCTTCTTTTTTTCTGTTCATTGTTTTCTCTTACATTCCCTTGCATTCCCTCTTCTTATTCCTATTACTATCTGCTTCTCATTCGGTGGTTATAATAGCTGCCTCGTATGGGCCAATGGGCCTTCTGCAGTTCTTATTCCTACTACTATCCCCTCTACTACACCTTATCGTTCATACCTTTTGCCTTGCTCCTCACCTCTCTCTTGCCTATTTATTGCCCTGCATTAACTCCCTCATCAAAATTGACTTGAGAATGGTCAGGAAGGACCGAAACATCGTCGTCTCTTCACCTTTTAGTGTGTGGTCTGGTCAACATTCTTCAGCCACGTTATTGTGACTCATCACCTGCATTGGGGTTATGGTGATGACATACCCCCATATTTTGGGGTTATGGTGATGACTTACCCCCCATATTTTGGGGTTATGGTGATGACTTACCCCCCATATTTTGGGGTTATGGTGATGACTTACCCCCCATATTTTGGGGTTATGGTGATGACTTACCCCCCATATTTTGGGGTTATGGTGATGACTTACCCCCCATATTTTGGGGTTATGGTGATGACATGTCCCTAATATTTTGGGGTTATGGTGATGACATGTCCCTAATATTTTGGGGTTATGGTGATGACTTACCCCCATATTTTGGGGCTATGGTGATGACATCCCCCCATATTTTGGGGCTATGGTGATGACATCCCCCCATATTTTGGGGCTATGGTGATGACATCCCCCCATATTTTGGGGCTATGGTGATGACATCCCCCCATATTTTGGGGCTATGGTGATGACATCCCCCCATATTTTGGGGCTATGGTGATGACTTACCCCCCTCCCATATTTTGGGGTTATGGTGATGACATTCCCCCCCCCCCCATATTTTGGGGTTATGGTTATCTTGAGATGATTTCAGGGCTTAGCGACCCCGTGGCCCGGTCGTCGACCAAGCCTTCTTTTTGTTACACACCCCCAGGAAGCAGCCCGTAGCAGCTGTCTAACTCCCAGGTACCTATTTACTGCTAGGTGAACAGGGACATCAGGGTGAAAGAAACTCTGCCCATTTGTTTCCGCCTCTGCTGGGGATTGAACCAGGAACCTTAGGACTACGAATCCTGAGCACTGTCCACTCGGCTGTCAGGCCCCTTTTGATTGTAATTTTGATAGTGATGACATCCTTCACATTTTTGGAGGTGTAGCAATGACATCGCCCACGTTTTGGGGCGTGGCGACGACAACCTGTACCCCATTCCTGTTAGGGTCTGTCATTTTTGTTGGTAGTGGAAGTAGTGTCTTCAGTGGAAGTGGTAGTGGTGGTTGTTGTTTTATTGCATAGTAGTAATTTAGGTTTATATGTGAGGTGAACTGGTAGTGGTAGGAGCATCAACATCACAAGTCAAGCCTGGCCTCAGGCCAGGCTTGGGGAGTAGAAGAACTCCCAGAACCCCATCAAGCATGTACAGTATTAAGCAGTAGCGTGCTTGGTAGTAGTGGTAGGTGAAGGAACGTGAGGGATAATCAATAAATGGACATGTCCTTCACTGTGTGACAATGAATTAATAACAATGCTAGCGTGTGCTCATTTCGGGGAAGAGGAACACGATATACATGGCTACAGTACAGCAGTGACCATTATGGATCATGTTTTTCAGGAGTTGGTATCGGATGGAGGGTGCGGAGAACACAGACCATTTTAGAGACCTGGAATTAATAAGAGAAAGGTAAAAATCATGTCAAAGCAGTTCTTACTCTGATTTAAAAAATGGTTTACCTTTGTTTGCAAAGTGCTTGGTTTGAAGCATAGGAATGGCTGAAATTGGTACGTCTCTTGACAACCAAACTCTTATACAACACAACCTTGATTCAACGAACTGTACTGGACCAAACCCAGTTCATTGCAGTGAGAGATTTGTTGCAACTGGAGATGACGCTACAATGCATTTCCCATGACCTACAAGCTAATTTCTCTGGGCAAAATTTCCTTTTCAACCTATTATAGATAACTACCAAATGAACATGTCTGCAAAAGTGTAACCACTTCTACTCATTATCTCACATCCCCAGCATCACAACTCATTTCCAAAAGGTAGCAGTTCCATACCCGAGTGAACCTTGCCAACTGAAAAAAAAAATAGAATTTGGTTTTAAATATTCCCAATGGCTTTCCCAAGGCTCAAACCGTTTCCTGTAATGTAATGATGAGTACATATACTGACAAAAATCATCAAAAATATGATTGGAGCCATATTAAGAGTTACCTCTTATACCCTAACATTTCTCATGCTCTATGGGCTGATGTCACTAAACAAAATTTGAAATTCAACCTGTCATATGAAGAACTACTACCAAGATAACCTGTCTGTAAGCCTCAAAATCTTATTTTCAAAGGAAAAGGGTCCCAAATTTTCTGAACAAAAACCTCTGCAACGTGAAATAAAAAAAACAGAGAATTTGGTTTTAAATATGCTCAGTGGCTTTCCCAAAGCCCCAAATATTTCTTGTAATGTTGCCTACATCTCTGAATTTGGTTCCAACATCCTAAGCAAATACACGTATCCCCAGCTTCAGCAAACTTTTGTTTGTTGAATAGGATGAGTAAACCTGCCATGGAAAATGTGTGCGCCAACCGGAGATTCGCTGAATTAAGGTTTGTTGAATCAAGGTTCCACTGTACAATATTGTACTGTATTGGAAAGGGCAGGAAATTGGTCAAGATGTGATATTCTTTGTATTTGAATAAATTTAGACATTTTAACTGAGAGAACTCTCATATAAATGATAATCTGAAACCTGAATTAATTACAGATGTAGTGTTCTGAATAAGAATCGAATTAAAAATGGAAATGGAGCTGAAGGGGTGGGAGTGTCTGGCTCGGCCCCAATATGCACCATTAAGGATCACTCCAACGACGTCACCAGTGTGGATTTTGCTGGCAGATCTCTGCTTGCCACTGGCTCATCGTAAGTTCTGGAAATATAAGAATGTTTAATTTAGCATTTTACCTAGAATAATCGAGTGTCAAGAATTTCTTTGCAGGGTCTGAAAGTTAAATGATATTGAGGTACATTAGCTGGTCTAGCAAGAATTTAAATATTCATGTCTATATTCAGTACTGTACATTGTTTATGCATAATTATGGCCCTTTGATGTCAGAGGTCTCCAATCATTCCATCTACAATGGCTGTGCCTCCAACCTCAGCATAGGCTGAAGCTATTACAAACTAGATATAAAGATTATACAGTATTAGGAGTCAGAAATGACTCAAAAACCATGGCTAGGTGCATCCAGTATACAGTAATGTTAACCTGTGCGAGAAAATACAAATAATTCAAGAAATAAGACAGCGTGCATGTGAATGTAATAGAGTACTATTAACTCCCCTTACATCTTCCATCACTGTTACTACTATTTGTCAATTTAGCTTATAATTCCTACTTCAAAATCTCAACAAAAACTATTTTACAAATGCTGATTATGATTGCAATATTTGATAGAAGATATTTTTAAATATGAACACTATTTTATGCAATATTAGATATTGGTGTCTTAGCTCTTGGTAAAGTGCCTTACTCACTCTCTAGCAACTTCCAACACACACTCCATTATTTGGGATTTTTAGCATCTAATTTTTACTTCTTCCTTCAAAATTTCACCAGAAGCAGTTTTAGACATGCTGATTAAGGTTGCAAGATCAGTTCAATTTCTCTATTATGAACCCCATACCCATTCCGTGGGCAGTGGTGGATCAAAAAGGAAAAATGAAGACATTTAAATGGTTTTTGGTGTACTATTCCTTCCTTAAGGTTCCCTCGGTTAATATTGCAACACCTCTTGGTTTGTAGTCTTGCTTGCTCTTCAGTAGCTTCTAAAACCCAACTTTATACTTTAATCTAAGTTAGTATTAAGTTTTAGTCTTAGTGCTTTTCCTGCCCGAAACGTTTTGCGTAATACAGTAGTGGCTTTAGGCATTGTATGTACTAGCTCTATCTATAAATCCATCAACTTTTGTATTTCACCTTGTATGTATGTACTTTACCTGAATAAATATTTGTATTGTATTACTTAAACTACTATGTAAGACCCATATATACAGTACAGTACTGTATATGTGTTTTTACTTGTTCATGTATCATGCATACTGAATGGCTTGGAGAAGTTGGTGCCGTCAGTGTTTTTTTAAATTTTATTGAAGAATGCATAACAAGTGACATCAGTGCAATATTGGTTTCAGTGACAAGAGTGTGCGTGTGTACAAGTGGCAAGTTGGCGACACCTTTGTTGAGGTTAGTTACTCTCCACTTCTTGGACATACATACGGAGTCAACTGTGTCAGTTTCTCTCCCTTTGGAACAAAGTTAGCTTCTGCTTCAACTGATGGATCAACAATCATATGGGATGTGAAGGTAAGAATGGTGCATTTGTAAATAGTGTTTTTTGTGACATTATTGTGCAGTGAGATTGCTTCACATATGTGTCATAAGACAGTTAAGTGACAAAGTTTAAGTTTGCTTTCTTAGAATGGCCACAAACATTTGATTGTATAGCTGGATTGTATAGTACACATGACACTGTATTATACTTGTTTACATTTTTTATTTTGGAGGATTATGTAAATTTGGGTGTACCTTTTAGCTCTGTGATTTTTTTTAAACTTATTAGATGGTGGTTTACATTTTCTTATACCGTGTAACCTTATTTAACTTGGGAGATGTTTTGGGAGAGCCTTGTCTTGCCTAGATATGTACAAGTAAAACTTGATAGAATAATAGAGATGCAATTCAAAGACCTAACAAAGTGGTGCTTTATTTATGCATAATACAATAAAACACCTGCCTGAACTTTATTATTCAGTATTCTGAGCACTTTTCAGTTGCAAGTATACTGCATAAACTGCTCTATATGCTCACAATGATGTACATGAAGGCAAGCATTTTCTTGAACATTTGGGAAGGTCTATAATTCCTGACTGTACTGTAATCCAAAAGTGCATACTCAACCACTTGGGCTGCATGGTAGCGTGACGGTCTCCCTTCATACTGATTGATGTTCAATCCCCGACCATCCAATAGGTTGGGCACCATTCCTTTCCCCGCCCCTATCCTGATCCCTTCCAAGTGCTGTATAGTCATAATGGCCTTTGCACTTCTGTTCCCTTTCTTTCCAAAAATGCATAAAATTGAATCTATGGTGCACTTTCCAGAAAGTACATGATGATGATGGCTTCTTTAATTTTACCATTTACATACATGTCACTACTGCACACAGTTGCTTCTATGTGCAATTCCTGCTGTTGCCATGGCTAGGACTCTGCACAGTCGGTACAGGTGGACATCTTGCACCAGTGCAAGAAAAGTGCTTGAGTGCTAGCTACAAGGGAAGAGATGAGACTTGCTTCCTAGCCATTTCTCCCACAAGTGTTTGTTTTTTTCCTCTGCTTTAATTTACCATCTGCCAACACTAGTTTCAATTGACCAGCAAGTTATGAGGGCTGCATCAGTTCGAAGGCCAAGATGAAGAGTTAAGAGATGAAACTGTAGAATTTTTTAGGAATACATCTTCAATTATATACTACGAGTTTAGGTTAAAGTGTTAAAAATTCTTATTTTACTTTATTTTTTGTTAATGCATCTATTAAATGAATAAAGGCTGTATTGAAAACTGATGTAGTATCATTCTTGCAGACTTCGTTTTCAATGTAATTTGAAATCTAATTGTGCTACCAGACTGGGGATCGTCTGTGTTCACTGCAACCTCCAAGCGAAGCTGCAGTACGAGTATGTGCCTTCTCCCCAAACTCGGTTCTGTTGGCTGCGGGCGGAGATGATGACATGGCTGGTATATGGGATGTGTCAACATTGTCATTGCTCAGGTGTGTGGTCTCTTACTAAATGATTATTCTATAGTTACATGACTGGCATATGCAGTGTGGTGAAGTTCGTATTCCTCAAGTGTGTTGCCTTATATCCTGAACGAATATTCCAATGTTACAGGCATATGGTGTTGAGTGTCATGTCTCGGGTTTATTTCCATGGTTCCTAAATGATTACTCTATAGTTATTTCCTGATTAGTCTTCACCTTAATATGGTTATGGTTAAAGACTGTACAGTATATACTTATTAGTTTTATTTTGTTTTAGAATGTTTAGGCTTTTTTTTAGCCTATTTAAAAAATATTTGATTTTATTGACTTAATCCAACCCATCCTCCTGTTTAGATAGTAGTTTTAGTAACTATGTGCACTGTAGTACAAACATTGATGTACTAAGCTATGAGATAATAGAATTTGGTACTATTCACTTTATAAGTCTAAAAAAAGAAGCAAAAAAACAAACTTAAATATTCCTAGGCCTAGTATAGCACACACACATACTGTATTAGGCCTTAGATAGCATGTATTAGGGCTAGTAAGGTTAGGTTAGGTTAGTTTAGATTGTCTTTGCAACAAATACAAAACCTTTTCTGGTTTGTAGAAATTCAATAGTACAGATTTTTTTCTAATTGCATTGTATGTTGATATATGTACTATAGTCCTCATCATTACTATAAGTACTACCAAAACAGGAGCATGGGCTGCTTAATCATTATCCTGAAACCAATTTATAATACACAGGGTTGTTGTTGTTTATAGATTCAGCTACTCTGAACAAAAGTTTCAAGTAGCACGGGCTATGGTGAGCCTATAGTGGACTTACCTGGCACAGGAGCGGGGCTGTAACTGTATACACTGGGAATTTTGTGTTGATTTTATTGTGTAATTATTTATTGTTTAATATTTTTGTTGCACTTAATTACCAGTTGTTGATTACAATTTGTCCATCATAATCTTGCAAGTGTATGTATCAACAGTATATTGAAGCTTCATATATAGATAATAAAAGTTTTTTTTTATGTGTATTTTGCATCCTATACTTCACTGTGGTCTCTTTGCTGTCTACTGGTGCAGCTTGTGTTGATTTAGACACTCGACCTACACATCTGAAAAGAAAGGTGGTGCGGGTTGGGTGTCTAATTTTCAGCCATGTTGTTGTGACTTTGTCTGCATAATGCTGAATGTTTGTACGTGTATGTAATTACCCAAGTGTAATTACCTAAGTGTAGTTACAGGATGAGAGCTATGCTCGTGGTGTCCCGTCTTCACAGCACTCTTTGTCATATAACGCTTTGAAACTACTGACGGTCTTGGCCTCCACCACCTTCTCACCTAACTTGTTCCAACCGTCTACCACTCTGTTTGCGAAAGTGAATTTTCTTGTATTTATTCGGCATCTGTGTTTAGCTAGTTTAATCTTGCGTTTAATGTGTTTTTTGAATTGTGGTAATGGCAGAGCAGCTATAATATTTGGCATATTTTTTGCAGTTGTTAAATTATCATCCCAAAAGGCTATTTAATGCAACTTGCCAGATTATTTTTTAATCTACATTTGACACTGATATGTCAGTTGTACTTTATTTTTTATAGCCAAAGATTCTGACCACACTATAAATGTCCTTCAGGTTGACGTTCACCAACCATCACCACACAAGCTTCAATAGACTTCACCTCTAGCCCATGTTATGTCAGTATATCTTAATTAATTTGGTTTTCCTGCTTGTACGAAAAGTGTGCTGTAGGAAATATGCCGTAGAAAGTATTTTCTTAGTAGTACCACTTTGAAGATAGTTGTCACACCTTTCTCTGTAATATCTTGTCATTTTTAGGCTTCCACCAGCTCTTGCTTTACATCTGGATGTTTTCATGAGCTCTTCCTTTTAATCTGGATGTTTTCATGAGCTCTACCTTCTGATCTGGATGTTTTCATGAGCTTTACCTTCTGATCTGGATGTTTTCATGAGCTCTACATTCTGATCTGGATGTTTTCATGAGCTCTACCTTCTGATCTTGATGTTTTCACGAGCTCTTCCTTCTGATCTAGATGTTTTTATGAGCTCTTCCTTCTGATCTGGATGTTTTCATGAGCTCTACCTTCTGATCTGGATGTTTTCATGAGCTCTACCTTCTGATCTGGATGTTTTCATGAGCTTTACCTTCTGATCTGGATGTTTTGAAAGCCTTGTCCTCATGTCCTTCAAGTTTGGATGGCTGTTCCACATTATCTGCAGGCTCACATTAAGACTTACAAGAATAGATGAAAAAAAGAAGTCAAAGATTTAGCATTCAAAAGTAACAGCAATATTAGTAAACATATTAGGGCAGTAATTAAGAGAAAGTGGGGTTTGTGATATTTTTACTAAAAGGATGGGGAAACCATACAAGAAATTAATTGTATTGCAGAGAATTTGTCTGAGGACAAATTACAGCAGTTTAGTAATAAATGTGAAATAGTTAAATACGTTTTTATCACTCTTGGTGTTATATAAAAAAAAAGTAGCATTTACAGCCTTTGTTTAAACATTTGTAAGTTTACATATTGACATACAGTACTTGAAATGTCACCTGTAGGATCCCGGTAGTATAGTCGGGTTCGTTCACAACTCGCAATCGAGAATTCTGGGTTCGAATCCCCGGCAGGACAGAAATAATTGGGCATTTCCTATCGCCTAATGGAACTGTTCATCTAGCAGTAAGTAGGTACTGTACTCGGTAGTTAGTCAGCTTGTGGGGTTGCATCCTGGGTGGGGGGAGGGGGAGAACTTGATTATAAGTCTAATGTGTATTAATACACTCTTGGCTGCCTGTCCCTGATACAATGAATTATTATTAAATTATAATTTTTAATCATGAACAAAAGTTAGCAACTCTTGCCAAGAGTCAAATTGGTCAAATTTAGCATTGTATTTTCTTGTTTTGCTTTGGACTCCTGCATATCAATACTGGTATGTAGTTTATCTGCTGTAACACTTTCAGAAAACATATCTTGGGGAAAGATGGTGAATCTGCTTTGTTCTACTGGATCATTGTTGGTATGTAATGGTAATTTTCATTGGTCCATCACATTCCAAATTTTTCCCTTCACTGTTCAATTTATTTCCATTTCCATTAATTTGATGATACTGTATACAGTACATGATGTTGCCACAGCAGTTTTGTGTAAATACAATTAATTTTTGGCTGAAGAGTTATTCTTCAGTGGAGCTGTTAAGTCTTACTCCTTTTCTAACCACTCTAGATGTCAATGGCTCTTAGTGTGACATTTCTAACCTTTGGTTTTCTCCGAAAGTTGCTCACTGTTTTCGGTATATCTTCTGCACATAGATATTTGAGATAAGCACCTTTCTTGCAGTGCTCTTGCTCAGCTCGTGCTTCATGCCACCACCACCACCACCACCACCTACTGCCACAAACACTGGCTACTTGCACAAGTTTGCCTGCAAAGAACTAGACCTTATATTTCACTGAATGTTTTTCAATGGAACACATACCAAGCTACCTGCTTCACTGTTAAGAATTTTGGGCATTATTTTTTTTAACTGTCATGATCTATGTATGTACACATGTATGGATATTATGTTGTGTGTATGTATGTATGAATGTAATATCTGTAGTACAGAATGCACAAGTACAGATATGTAATGTATATATAAATACAGTATATATAAATAAACATGGAATTAAAAAACAAAACTAAGCCACATGAAACTTTCTGCACCATCCCTGCAGGGTTATAAATGGTATTACAGTACCAGTCTCTGAAATGAATTCAGTCCAGCCTTGAAACTAAAACTTAAAAGTGTGAAAAAACTTATTTTAAAAACTTAAAGCCCTTCCTTACCCTTTTTATTATCACTGGTGAATGCCAAGGCAAGTTTTCCACTAACTACCAATTGGCCTCCTTGAGTACTTGCACTGACTACCACCAGGTAGCAGCACTAAACACACATCCAGGTTTCTACCCCCAAGCCATATCATACTTTGACTTTCTTTCCTGTCAGTAGGCAGGTTCATGTTTTATCCTTTCCTTCTTCCTAGCTATTGATTGTGTGCCATAAATGATCACCTGCCTGATGGCAATGTTTAGCATGCTGGAACTGGAGTGAAGTGTCAAAAATGGTGGGCATCTGTTTACTGATGACCAATGAAGGAATTAATTTGCACAGGATTTTTGTTTCCAATATATTGGACCATCACTAGTTATTAGGGATTAACAATGTAGCTACTGGTACTGTACTATACTGTATACTCTTAGAACATCTTGGTCTGGGCACAATTGTCAGATAATATGTGGGTCAGGCCCCTGTGCCCTTGTTAGCTGAAGTATAGAGCAACACAAGTTTTAAGACCTTTCCATCTGTCTTGCTAGGAAATTTGAACTCTAGGATTAGTTGCAGAACACGACCTTAGCAAGCCCTTTTGCTGTGTCACTGGTGTGTAACTTTGTCCAGATTGTCTTCCTGCTTGGCCTCTCTGGTGTCAGCTGTCCTGGGGACCTTGCCACTTGATTCTTCTGTGCAGGATGGTGTGCTTTCTTCCCTACGGTGTTCCCGGGACTGGCGAGTCGACCCATTATTTTGCATTATTTATCGTTTTAAATCTTTCCTTAGGAAGCAGCTAAATGAGATTGCTTGGAAATAATGCTTTGAATTATATGAAGTGCCTTTCTGAGCAGTCCATTCAGCTGCTCAGAAACCTGAGCAGACTATTCAACTTCCTGCCTTATATTCCCATTTTTCCAGTGCAAAAGTTTGTTCCTGGCAACAGGATGTGTGTGGGGTGACTCAGATGATGAAACCCAGATGTGTGGTGCTGCTGCTGCTATCAGGGGCTGGTTGGCACAGGTTCCCAAGCTGGCCAGCTAGGAGTTAGCAAGAGCACATCCTTGACATTCACCTGTGGTGCACAACGAGGGTATCAGAAAGGGCTTTGAGTTAGAGTTTTTATGAATGGATGTTGGACTATCAGTCTTTCTATGCTGAATTGAATACTCTTCAGTGACCTAGTACTACTATGACCCTGCAGAGACCACTTGAAAAGTACCTTGTAATGCCAGTGCTATTATACCACCCTGCTTGACTGTGCATGATCATGTCCTTAAGACACAGTAGATCTTACTTCAGGAAGCCACCAAATGAATCGCTTAAAAAATTGATTTTCATTTGCACTGCTCAACTCAATCCCTAATGTTTACAAAACTGAGTTTACAGATGTGCATTGCATAAAATATTGCATTTTTAGAATTATATAAATTTGTTAGTTTCTGTTGTATTTTTCCATTTGTTCATTTTGAAAGTGGAATAATTATTTGAACTTCAGCATGTTAGATTTGTACTGATGCATATGCTTAGGTGCTTTGACAGTTTTGTAAAGAGTGCCGGTATAGAATGATTACGTGTTTTTTGCTTACAACTCACATTTGTTTGACTGACAGTGACTGGCAGATGATCTTTATAGATCTCTATGTGTGATGATTTTCTTTTTTTAGTAAATTATTACCTATTTGGCATTAAGTTGTGTGCGTTATAAGTACAGTAGTTTATCAGGAGGATTTGAAAGTGCAGTAAGCAGTATGGTAAAACCACACGTTTTGCAGTCGTTTTTTTCTTTAGCAAAAGTTAATGAATTGTGGGAATTGGCTGCTGATGTGGCTTTTGAGATTGTAATTTTCTTCTTAATTTTTGCAATTTATTTTCATAAACATCTTTTCAGAAACAAGCAATCCCCCGAAAAGTGTTTACTAAGGTGAGTTGTACGCATGTGTGTGTGCACACGCACACACAAGCAAGGACATAAGCCTTGATGTGTAGTTCGTGCATGAGAATACATTTGTTTACGTAATACTGTACAGTATTTACACTTTACTGTATTAATGTGCTGTAAATAAACCTTATTTTATATTTTTACTTTCAAGTATAAATTCCAGCTCATGGTTAAAAAAATCTTTTGCATGTTTTTTTTTTTCTGCAGATTTTTTTTTACACAGATTTTCTTTAATAAGGTTATTGCCCTTTTCCATGCCATTTTACTTGGAATAAACTCAGTATGAGGGATAAATAAAACAAATTCCAGAAAGCTAATAAAATGTGATAGGGAATATTTTGCAGATCTACTAATATTATTTATTCACTTACTATACAATAGTCAACAAAGCACCATGGAGGTAATGTATAGCAAGCATTGCACAATACTATATGGTTTACTAGACTATCTTGTTAAACGTGTTACGTCACATTTCGTGCACCTCTCACGACCGTCGTGCCGCCTGTGGTATACACTGTGGCTTATATAACTGCTCTCCTCTCTTGCAAAGGATAATTTTGTAAGTGTACATGTGTCTGGAAGGTCTACACTACCATGTTTTCTTGTGTACGAGATATTTGATATTGTTCTCCACCAGTGCTGGTCGTGTTCAGGTGCATGTAAGGTGCAGCTGGGCCCAGGTGGTGGTATTGGGAAGAAATTCTGCTTTAAACATTTTTCCTGTTTGTGTCATTTCATGATTTTGCATTTCTTTACTTTTGTACAGAATATTGCCACCTCATGCAGCATCGTTAATGGAATAGTGCATGCAACAATTATTCATTCTTTTTTTCTGCAGGTTATCTAAACATATTGAGATGTGGAAAATAACATTGTGAGACTGAAAAGTTTTGCATGATTATTTACATGTCAACTTTGAGAAACTGGGATTGTGTGTGAAAAATATTATTTCAGCAACTATTCTGAAAAGTGAAATTTGTGCAGCAGAAAAGTTGAGGAAAGGGAAATTGAAGTTGTTAATTTTTTATGTTCATTGTGTTTAGTGAGGAACGAATGTCACAAACCCGTGTATATGATAAATGTTAAATAAATAATGTTGATGCCATTGATACTACTATGATTGGTTGGTCTCACTTATGTAACTGGCAACATCTTTACACAGTGTGAATGTTATTTCATTTACCAAGGTGACCCCCCATGTATTGCTTCAGTGTAGTGTCACTACATCTTGCATACATTCATTTTGTCTATTAATATGTCGTGACAATAAGTGGTTCTTTGTGTATTTAAGTTAGGTGGACCTGTGTGCCGAGGTGGCTACACAGTGTATGTGAGGGACGGGAAGAGAGAAGTAGGTATGTTCCTTTATCGTCTTTCATTTTTATATATGCAAATTTTATACATGAGAAAATCATTGCCTTAAATACTGGACTGCAGTATATTTTTGTGATTATTTTTAGTTGGTATTGAAATAGTTGTGTGTGTTAGGTTTGGTTAGGAAAACCAGACTCCTTCACAAAGGAGTTTGGTTTTCTCTGTGACCTCACAAGAATAATAGAAATTGGTTTCTTTCATAAAAGCTGAGGTTTCCATAGTTATGTTGTAATAATTTTCTTACTTGCAGGGCCCCCCTTAGTAACTCTCCAAGCTTATATACACTGGGTAACCCCATGTATAAGCCTTAATAGGCATAATTACCCAGGGTCACCACGAGAGTTGTCCACCTAAAGGAGCCCAAAAACCTTGAAAGTTAACTCTAGGGGTTACTGGTCTTCTCTAGCAGTTCAAGGGAAGACAACTTTGAAACAAATACCAAAATGGTGTAGACATCGAGGATCACTCGGTGAGACAAGAATACATGCTACCTTGAGGTTACCTTGCTCGTGAAACATTAATAGCATATACCCCTCACTCTCCTAGCACAAGGTTTAAAGTACAACAGGAATGCTAGTTCACTCTGGGTGTGGCAAGGTGGTGGGTGAGGAGTGCTTTGATAGCAAATTATTTATTATTAAGCATTAATTGGGAATGTTCATGTCTTCTGTGATTGATTACTGCTGGTAGTTCTCTTCAGTACTAAGTTAATCCATGATCCTCACATGCTTCCAACCTCTTTCAGGAGGCAAGTCAAGAACTTTTGGAATCATACTTGCCACCATTGGGTAGGCATTGCTGCAAGATCCTTGCATGTTGAATATGGTCCTACAGTTTCATTGCCATAAGCTGAAAAAACCGGTACAGAAAGATGGCTTTGTACCCTTTAACATGTCTGCTTTTGGAAGAATGTGCTTCATTCCACTTACATATGGAATGAAGGATTTACCAACTATTACTCTTGGCCTTCAGTATTCATGAATTAGCTGCTGCTTGTAATAATTTATAACAAGTACCAAAATGTATCCATCAGGTTTGCACAGTACAAGTAGAAAGCATTTGTGATGTAGCTGCTATCACTAGTAGTCTTAGTAACAATCCCCATTCTTTTTCTTGAGAGGTTTATAAAGCTGAACTGTAGTACTATGATGGTCTTTAACCACTCAACTGTGCAAAATGCCTTAAGGTGCTTTGAGCGATGTGCGATTTGTTTTTAATTACCCCGGTAGGCCATGTTTTAATGTTTTCATCACTTTTTGTGATTTTAAATGGAAATGACTGAGTTTGGAAACATTTTGACATTAACATTAACTGAACATTTATAAAAACAACAAAAATATGTCCTAAACAACTGCTGCACCATGAAATTTTTGCCAAAAACAGGAGTGCAGTGCAGGGGTTAAATCGCAGATTGAACGAGTTATTGCCCTTTGGGTGAAAAGCATCTTCTGCTCTCTGTCATACACTAGGGCATGGTGAACTTGAATTGATACCTGAAACATGGATCTCTAAAGGACTTTGCTTGGATTTATGTATATCAACTTACTCAGTATTCTCAAACTATCAATGAGTTCAGACTTGTAGTGTCATGTTTAAAGAGTTTATAGTCCTGGAGTCTTCTGCCGTTTGTGGTCCAGTATGAGATTGACTTAGTTCCATAATAATTTTCATTGCTCTGTGTTGATTGTATGATAATTTATTTATTTTTTATTTATTTATTTTTTTATGCAAGATTTCCAGGTGGAAGTGCACAAGGGATTTGTTCAGCTTAACCTATTCAAAGAAGTTGAAGGTTCAGTTGATTATTTGCAGGGTTTAGTCAGCATAGTTTATACAGTAATATGTTTCTTTGATCAGTTTTCAGTTAAGGGTAAACTATTACTCAAAGGATTTTTTCTATTTAATTTGTTGGAAAGTCTTCCTATGAGTTGTTGCAGCTGTGATCTTATATTTATGACCCACATGAATAGATTTATATGTTTCAGTTTTCAAAATGTTTGAATACAGGGAAAATGTTTTTCAGTACATTTACTAGTCCTTTGACCATTTAGGAAAATTCATAAATATTAGTATGCAAGGCTACAATATCAATTTTGCTTCCCAGTTTCCTGTAGTCTGTAAACTTTTGTAACTTCTATGAATTTGATAATTGGTTTGTTTAATGTTTTAAATTACTAAAAGAGCCTTAAAATAGTTGTGACACCATGCTCATAAAAATTATCCAATCTAATTCTGTTTATTTTTGGATGATTTTGCTTTGCATGTTTTAACATGCAAAGCAATGTTATATCAATTCCAGAATTGCTATAACCTCTGTTATATTCAGAATTGCTATAACCTCTGTTATATCAATTCCAGAATTGCTATAACCTCTGTTATATCAATTCCAGAATTTTATCATTGATTTTGTGCAGTTGTAGTTTCTGGGCTCTCTCATTATTGAGAGAGAGACTTTGTTTATTAAATGCATTAGATAAGTCTATATACATTATGTCAACTGGGAATCCTTTGATCTGTTGACCAGACCACACACTAGAAGGTGAAGGGACGACGACGTTTCGGTCCATCCTGGACCATTCTCAAGTCGATTGTGACTTGAGAATGGTCCAGGTCGGACCGAAACGTCGTCGTCCCTTCACCTTCTAGTGTGTGGTCTGGTCAACATACTTTGGCCACATTATTGTGACTCATTGCCTGCAATCCTTTGGTCTGTATAGTTGGTTATCCTTTTAAGAAATGTGAGTGGTTTTGTAGGCAAGAGTTGTTTTTCCACAAAATTGTGCTGTGATGATTTTACAAGATTGTGCAAAGTGAGATGGTGGATGCTAGTTTCACTCAGTCTTGAAGCTTCAAGACTATCTTGAAGAAAGCGCCAAGCCATTACAGTACAGTATTGTCATAATGGCTCGGCACTTTCTCGTGATAACTCTCCCTCCCTCCCTTGCAAATGTGAGGTTACACTGATGGGGTCTGATATTGTCTGACACCCAAATCAATTGCAAATAGATAATAGATACTGATGTATAGAGAACACTTGCTGATAGGCATTATTTGGTGTAACTACACTGCAATAGTAATTTGAAGTACACTTTTATTTTTTTATTTTTTTTTTAAGCTAATACTGTATGTGTTTCTCTGCAATAATGTTATGAACTTGTCAGTAATGGAAACAGGTGACATCATTAATGGTTTGATTTCTTTGAACCAGTTGATAAAGATGATTGGGACTACAGGATATGCTTGTCAAATTCTTTTCTAGTGCCATATTTGTTGTTTTGAAACACTGATGTGAGCATGTAAGTTCAGTTAGACATCATGGCAACACAGCCAGGTGTATGTAGACTAAGAATTAGAATTAGCAAAATTATAAATAATATTTTCATTTATTGCTTGTAGACGGATGTGTGGAGACGAGTCTACAGTGACCAGCGTTAGCTTTACTCCGGACAGTTGCTACCTGGCAACAGGCACCAGTGGGGGAGAAATAAGAGTGTGGGATGCCCGTTATGGCCACTCTGTACCCCTTGCCATGAAGGCCGAGGCTCATGACCTGGGAGTATCATCCCTCCACTTTAGTCCAGCATTTGGCAAAGAAGGTGAGTAAATTGGGCTAAAAATTTAGTAACTTAAAATAAAAATAGAAAATTTAAACATTGATTTTTTTTTTTTAATACCTAGGATGACTTGTGTGATAAATTGAGGCAGTTTTTATGTAAACAAAAATAATTGTTTTTCAGAACATGGCATAATAGGAAAACAATACCTGTTAGCTTCAGGAGGTCAAGATAATGAGCTACACCTGTGGGTTGTGGAGATAGAGAGTCAGGTCCTGGGAGGAGACAGCACACCATCCATTACACTTCACCAGACTTTATGTGGTCATTGTGCACCTATAATGTGTGTCAGATTTAGTGCCACCGGACTAATTTTGGCATCTGCATCTGGAGACAAGACTGTCAGACTCTGGGATCCAGTAAGTTGGCTCAGCATTACCTATGATCAACCTTTCTTTTGCAAGATTTTTGTTACTATTTTTTTTCCTAATTGCAGGAGTTTACTATAAAAAATGTCAATACCACCTCCTTGAAATTATAATATTCTTGCATCACTCCATTTGAATAGCATATGTTGGCAATACTGTAATTACAAAAGCCTGTTCAATCAATTTTACTATTTATTCCTTAAGTATATGTCACTGTGCAATGGGTCCATTGCTTTAGTACTTTCTTCAGTGGGGTGCACAGTCATTTACATATCTGACTATATTTTTTTCTTTTAGCTTTGTTTCAGGGTTTTCTTTCTGGCATTGATTGTTCAAAAATGTACATCTCTTAGTACATCTTCTCTGCAGTTGTTTGGTATAGCCTTAAGTAGGGTCTGACTCTTGAGTTGGGACACTACATTGGTGATGCCTTTTGGGACTCTGTCTATGGCCTAGGCATAGATATTAACTCCATTTACATGTAAAGACTGTACTATTAGGAATATGAGGGGGGGCTATATTCAGTGATCTTGTGGCCAAGTCAGTCTAATGCTTATATAATAAGCCTTATAACAAGTCCACAGTTAGAATGAGGTCCTCATTGTGGATGGAAGCCAAGTGAATCACAATTGTTCTTGCCAATCAGGAATGCTTAAATTTGATTGGCTCAAGTATGGATGCCTAAATTTGATTGGCTCAAGTATGAATGGCAACTGACAAAATGTCCAGACTTTCCCCATGGTTAAGCAGCTAGTGGTGATTCTGCTCCATGTCTCCTTACTCTCGAACTTTCAATTATTATCTCAGATTGATTACTGTATTACGCTATGATAATTTTTCATGAGGATCAGAATACTAATCCAGTTGTAATTAATTCATAGGAAGAGAGAGAATTTAGAATGACATTGCATCTCATTTGCCTACACTACTACTGCCTCCTGAAAGCGAAATGGTGGTTTTGCCTTGTCATTATACATTCCAGGAAAAATTTGTTACATGAAGTCATACTACACAAGGAGGCACCTTAATTATGCCAGTGTTTAAAACAAGTAACTTATTCATGGATGTGTTGACACAAATATATTTTATTCCAAATTTTGTAAGGTAGAAAACATGCAAAAAATCTGTACCATTTTGTCCCATTTGAATTGCACTAGCAGATTTTTTGGTGGTAAAGGAAATGGTTGCACTACATGATATTTATGCCATGTTAAATTTTGAGTAATTCATGCCATACTGGAAAAAATTTCTTGCTGTCAGGAGCTTTACCAAACAAAATTCAAAGGTCTAAATTATCTGTATAAAAGCATTGTTCTGTTTGCAGATGAGGCTAACAGCCCTTGGTGTATTAGAAGGGCACAAGAGATATGTAACTTCGTGTGCCTTTAGTGATGATGGAGCCTTGGTAGCTGCTGGAAGTGGTGATCGTGTTGTCCACGTGTGGCGGGTTGATGCTGCTACAAGTTCACTCGCTCAGATACCCAGGCGGCATGCTGCTGATCATAAAAAACTGCTGGTTAGGTTTCCATCACAGAGGTTTCGAGAAAATATTAAGGTGTGTTGTTACCTCTTCATTGGTGTAGAACAAGTTACAAATAAATTAGGCTACCAGTATATGCTAATAAATGTAGAACTTAATGAAATCCTGGCGTATTTCTTCAAAAATTTTGTACCAAAAATATTAATAGTAATTATACAGAAATTATATAAATAATAATAATTATAAAAGATTATAATAATAATCACAAGAATATACTTATATATGTAGAGAAAAATAATAACTCAAGCCACACATGAAAGTGATTTTTCACCTCATCATCTCTATGCCTTACAGTGACGCACTTTGCCATGTCACAACTTGGTAAGACTAAAACGTCATCACTTCCATTTCATACGTGGGTTGGGTTATTATACATTACCGTATAATATTAGGTACTCTATAACCACTGATACGTATTCATCGTTAATCATTTCTTTCTTTTGTATGTAGTTTCAGAAATATTTTTGACTTTCAGCTAGTGGAGTGGAACTGTGAGGATGTGTGTGGCTGGCTGGTTGAACAAGGCTTAGCAGAATATTCTCACAATTTCCGTTCACATGCTATTGATGGTCGAGAATTGTTGGCAATGACAGATGAAATCCTTGAGCAAAAACTTAGTGTTGGTATGTCTATTTTTTATATTATATACAAAGTATTGTATATAACTAAAGAAAATGACGATACAACATATCAGTACATACAGAACAATACATACATATGTTTGAGTACAGTAGGTCAAAAAAAGTCAAATTTTTCAAGAGTGCTTAGACTACCTTGGTTTTTAAAGTATTAAGCATTTACACACATCAAATTAGTACAGCTTTCAACATGTAAAATTAGTTTTCTATGTGCCATGGTGGTTACCGTCCTCAGCTGGTTGCCTCTCAACGGAGAATGATTCGGGAGCAAGTCACAGGCCAGGTAGAACAATTGGGCATTGTTCCTTAACTGTTCACCCTACACACACACACACACAATCATGAAAAACATGGTACTGAATAGCCTAACCTAATAGCATTCAGTGGTCTGAGGTCTAAATCTCAATAAAGAGCATGTATATAGTATTTATGTAAATTTAGAAGCCGTATTTCATATGTGCCTTTAGTACTGCCTTTCACATGCAAGATTATTACTTGTTTTTATGTGTGAAATTAGTAATGCCCCTTGCACATTGCATTAGTACCATCTAGCACATTACAATGTACAGTAACACTGTATCACCTTGCATGTGTGACATACCACCCAGCACATGCAAAATTAGTATGATTTTTCAAATGGGAAAGTGGTACCCCTTTGCACATGTACAACCATACACATGGCAAATTAGTATCATAGTGCATATTTGAAGTTAGTATTATCATACACATGAAATACTGTATACCCACTTTTCACATGTAGAATTGTGCAAACTAATATATATTGTGAGATGCTGTACAAAGTCTCTAGTGCTAAAGGTTCTAAATGCATTTTATTGTGCTTTGTATTTTGTATATACTGCACCCTCAAAAATCCAGACCTTTATATAATGAATCCCTCTAAATAGCGGACCTAATTTGCCCATTAGATCTTCCCTTAAAATTTTGAATTTGTCAGAAAAAATCAGTATTCCTGAGGGGGCTGTTGTGAAATCTGTATTATTAGGTTAAGTAATTTCTTCCAGATCATATTTTTACTAAATTATATGATCCTCGGGAAATTACCACCTGATTTAAGGACCTTTAGTTTACCATTACATCAGTTTTAATGGCTGAATTTGAGATCAGTAACTAGAACCTATCACACGATATCCCTGTGACAAGCCATCACACAAAGATGTGTGTAGATAACCTTATCCATACTGGAGGATGTGAGTGCCTCTAAGAGGTGCACGTCACTCATAATTCTGCCATGCACAACCCATGCATGAGCATGTCATGCTCCTGGAAAAACGTAAAAATACACGATGACTGCAGGAAGCCTTTTGGCCAATACGAGGCAGCTTCTATTTACATCCACCCAAACTCACTCATACTCATGTCTAAGCTATGGTTCAAACACTCCAGCGATCCCACATCTATTATGTTACCTGGTAATTTACTCCATAAATCAACAAGTAATAAGAGGAGTAGGTTCAATGGCCCTCTAGAGTGCAGATCAATCTCACAAAAGGTCTAACTTCAATGAGTGTTCAAAGTGCACAGCTCTACCAGTGAATTGTCTCACACAGGTGAGGTAAAACCTTTCCTCCCACCTCATATTTTTATTATTGTGTTGCATTGGGATAATGATAGTCTACGTGCTATGCTGCTGTTGTGAAACTTACTCCATTAATTTACTGTAAATTTTTGGTAAACCTTCTCAGTTATAAATGTACAACCATTTGTGAAGCTTTTGATTTAATTTGATTCATATAAAGAATTTACCATTTTCTTGAGGCTACTTTTAGAATTGATATGTTAAAAATGTGATTCACAACAAACTTCTCACTTTGTTACTCGCTTATTTAATGCATGCACCCGCTGAAATCTGGATAAATAACCTTTTTTTTTTTTTTTTTTTTTAAATTGTCTTTATTTGCTATTCTCATGTTTTATTGTATACTGTATACAGTAACAAAAAAAAATTCACTAATTTCATTCAACAGATGCTTTAGGCCATCGCAACAAAATTCTACGACTGATTCGTAAATCTACGCAGGATCTACAGACCAATAAGGAAACTGCTAATACACCTCCTACAGAGTACCTGTGTCCTATTACACAGGAGTTAATAAATGACCCTGTTTTATGTGCAGGTTGGTAGCTGAAATTACAAGAGATGTATTCAAGAAGAAAATAAAAAATGATTGTGTATGATATACAATAGTTCTCTCAGAACACCTGCCCATAATAAATATTGCATCGTCACCATTATAATTTATTTCTATAGTTTGTTTTTACACAATTAACATGCAAAGCATTCTGCCTTGAGAATTGCCTCACCATTTTCAAACAAGTGTTAACTGCATATTTTAGATACTGTAATGGTTATTAGTAGTTGAATATTGTGTTGTGCAAATACTAATAAGATTGTTTTAAATACTTATGGTAATTATCATTATTTTATATTCAGATGGATTCACCTATGAACGGGTGGCAATGGAAGCTTGGCTGGCTAGTGGTAAACGCACAAGTCCAATGACCAATGAGAAGCTCTCTCACCTCACGCTCACTCCTAATCGCACTCTACGGACTTTAATACAGAGGTACAAGGAGGAAAGTATGTGACCTTGCAGGTTATGTATATGCTTGATTGTTGTTCCAGTAAGAATACTAATGTAGCGTACAAGGAATGTTACTGCTGAGACTCTCAGTGATACAATAACAAATATTTGATACACATTATGTCAGTAAGACGGCTTTGTTTTCACAGGTAGAATGACACGAGGGTTTGTAATACAGTATAGAGTTCAGTACTTCATGTGGAAATTTCAGTGAGACTATCAGACTATTACTGGTGTTTGTGGGTTAACTTGAGTTGGACCATCATAATTATACAGTATACAGTGCAACCATAATAGAACAGATCACAATTGAAGGGGAAAAGTCCTTGGTGCAATGGAAAGAATTTAGTACTGGACAAACTTTGGTACAATGGATCACAGTGTATGTTCAGCCATGATGCCTAAATACACTAGACTGACTTGATGAAAATGTACTCTTATTTTCATATTTTTCTCATTGTTTTCACTGTTGTCTTGCATTTACCAGTAAAGAATCATGATAAAAAATACTCGTACTCTTGCTGCACATTGTATAATACATTTTATGATACATTTTCCATGAACACATTCTTGGACTGTCGATATGTCTCTGTCAAGAGTGAAAAGATGTCTCTCAACATCAGTAGTGAGGCTGAAGCCGGGAGGAGGAAGAGGAGGAGGACCTTAATATAGATGAAAAGACTAAATTGACAGAAAATGTGACAGGCAAGAGGAGTTTGGTGTTAAGAGCTAGTACAGTGTACTGTACTAGAGTACAGATATCACATGAGTAAATAAAACAAGATATCATGTGTGTAAATGACAGTTCAGTATTATAGTGTATAATGATCCATATTCTGCACTGTATGCATTACAGTACTGGACTGTGTACTGTACCCACTTTCTGTATTCAGACTTTTTTCTTAAATTAATTTATCTTATAATACTGTACATTATAAATGTTTTGACTATATAATATTTGAGTGTATACAAATCCAAAGAACCTTATTTTATTATTTACTATAAAAAATAAATGAAACAGTTGTAATAAACAGTTGAAAATTGCAAAAATCTTGACATAATGAAAACTTAGTTTTCCGTTGTTGGGAACAGGAAGTCTGTTAGGGTTACTGAAGTCTTTCTAGGCCAACAACTGACCTTTCCCACAATGCAACCCAAAATAGTTGCCTAACTCACGGGTACCTATTTACTTGCCTAAAGTAATGAGTGGCGTCAGGTTCAAGGATATGCGGTAAAACATCTCCTCCTCCTCCTCCTCGGTTCTCTAACTTGGGTTATTTAAGTCGAGTTGACCACTGCACCACAGCTCATTGGTTTGGTCCCGATTAGTACGTTCTTTTGAGGTTGCACTACTGTATATTAAAACAATTTTAAGTGCTGAGCATCATTATTGATAAAATATAAAATAGGAAATTTAGTGTTGACAAAGGAAAGAAAGAAAGCTTCTTTTAATAGCATGTCCAGAAATTGTCACCTGCTTGTTTCATAGTTTTATAATTGGTGATGTGTGTTCGTACACATATACCACTAACACCTTATTCCATTATTTTAGGTGGTGGCCACATGTAGAATCATCGTAAATAATAATATCTTTACTCCATTAACTTGTTAAAATGTAGGCTTCTTTAATGAATGGTAACTAATTATGTTGAAAAAATAGTTTCTTGATAAAATTAGAATAATCATATATTGCATATTCACTCCTGAATAGAGCATTGCATGTTTTAACAAAAATATATCTGGGGACCAATGCATGGAAATAATTTTTTTTACTTGTAAGGTTGTTTAAAGTGTCGATACACATTAGTTAATTTATTTTAGCGTTTTATCTGTTATTGCAAGTCTAGCTGTTCTTTAAAAGGCCAGACATACTGTCATGCTGTAATGTACATAGCACTTCTTTCTTCTTATGTTGCTCTGGTTGTTCTTTCCTGTCTCCGGGCCACAACTTTCTTTATTCCTGCTTGGCAGAACCACTACACATTTACTCAAAAGGATATCTTTTGAGTACTTTTTCTTCCCTTAAATGTTTTCAGTTGCAGTTGCCATGTGTATTTGTTGTCTAACCATGAAAATATGAGCTTGCATTATTTTGTTTTCCATTTGTTAAATTATTTGCTTTTCATTAGGGTTATCTGAGCTAGACATGACATCTGGACATGAATGATTGGTTCATTTGGCTGTGGTTCATTTGGCTGTGGTTCATTTGGCTGTGGTTCATTTGACTGTGGTTCATTTGACTGTGGTTCATTTGACTGTACTAAACTACTAAATTATGAGTTACTTATCCACCCAAACATTCTTAATTATCATTTATGATGGTAACATTATTCGCCAGTACATGCATGGAAACTTTATTCTCTCTTGAGATTTTTTGTACATAATTAACCTATATTATGTTGTGTATAAAAGATGTATATAAACAGTATATTGATATTTATATGTAAATATATAGTACAGTATAGTGATATGTATACTGTATATACATATATAGTATATTGATATATTTATATAAATATATAGTACTGTATATAGATGTAAATATAAATGTGTGTGTGTGTATTTACCAAAGAGTTATTACAGAATGAGAACTAAGCTTATTGTGTCCCGTCTTCCCAGTACTCTGTCATATGACATTAAAATTACTGTCAGTTTTAGCTCCACCACCTCACTTGTTCCAACAGTCTACCACTCTGTTTACAAAAGTTAACTTTCTAATGTTTTTTATTAGCTTTGTTTCCTTTGTTTGAACCTGTGTTCTCTTGTTCTTGAAGTTAAAGTTTTCAAATGTTCTTGTATGTCAATTTTGTCAGTTCCTGTTACTATTTTGTACGTAGTGACCATATCACTTCTTTTTCTTGTATCTTCTAGCTTTGGTATATTTAACACCTCTAACCTCTCCTCGTAGCTCTTGTTTTTGACTTCCAAAAGTCATTTAGTTGCACCTTTTCCAGTTTATTGAAATGGTCACCATACAACTGCTGCATATTCCAAATTTGGTCTCACAAAGGTCATGAACAATTTCTTTAATATTTCACCATCTATGTTGGGGATTGAGACAGCCAGCAACTTTTGTCGTGTCACAGGCAGCCATCCTGTCAGGAGTTTCTTGGGAGTGGTTTGATGGGTGGGTGTTGGTAGCAGGTGAGTGTGTGTCAGGAGTGAGAGGGTTGGTATGTGGGTGTAGGATTTATGGGAGTGGTGTTTATGGGAATATGATAAAGTTAAGAGTGACTGCTTCACAAGGCTTCAGTGAGCCACAAACTTGCATGATTTGAACAAGACCAGATCTTGTGTAGGGTGGGATAGGATCAGAGTTGGTGACTGCTGGAGAGTGGGAGATGGTTACTTATGTGATGAATTACAAATGGCCTACTCAAGATTCGGTACACAATGGCTCCCACAGAATACAGTACGTCTGAGTTGTAGACGGTTGGAACAAGTTAGGTGAGAAGCTGGTGAAGGTCAAAACCATCAGTAGTTCGAAAGCATTATACACGTACAACAGAATGCTGGAAAGACGGAACACCACCAACATTGCTCGTGGTGTCCCGGTGTCCCATCCTGTAACTACACTTAGGTAATTACATGTATTTTCATTTAATTATTCATATAATTAGAGCTCTTAAAAAATAGCCAACATTGACAAGCATGATAACTCCATCATTCAAGGTAATAAACATGCTGAGTTTTTTGTCCCCCAAAAATATTAATATGATAATTTTTGGTGTCTGGGATTGCATCCCCCATTTCTAGCATTGCACCTGTGGGATGTCTCACTTCATGTAACTGTTTGAAAATGTAACCCTTTTGTAGTGGATGGGGGGGACGCCCTGTTAAATAAGTTTACTCCCTAAAGTTTGCATAAAGTAGTTTGGGGTGAAGAATATTAGAATAATAATTATATAATCCTTGAATGTAAATACTTTACTGTACATTGTATATATGGAGCACTGTACTAGGTATAGACTGTCTTGTCCACAATGGAAATTTGTTGGAGATTTGGTGCTGATGGCCTATCTACAATGGGAGTATTATTAAGGGCCATTAAGTGAATTTCAGTGCTGAACATAGTTTAGAACTAAGGCCTGTGTATATAATGTATATCATGGAATGGGGAAGCCCTCTCCATATGCATACACTGCATATACATTGCCAGTGTATATGCAGTGTAACATCTTAAAAATATGGCTGCTTATAACTTGTAACAAAAACAGGGATGTTAATCTCGTCAGCAATGTTTGTTTTATAACGGTACACTTTCAAGCATGGTGTTATCGCGTCACAAGCAATGTGCAGTATCTTTACTCAAGGAATATTTTCCTTTTAAGACATCAGATAATAATGTCCAATAAACTAGTTTTCTTCTCATTGTCTTGACACATAAGAGGTACTCGACCACATGGGCAGTATTTAAGCAGCATGGTTGGTGGCATCGGCTGACCCATGGAGAAGGATGGGTTCTTGGTCTCCAGTAAGTGTGTGGTAAGTCTGCATGCTAATGCTTTCTTTGTAGTGAATGAATCTGTTCTAGAAATATAGCGTTTGGAAGGTAACAACCTGGGGAAACAAATTATTCTATTAATAATATACCTAGAAGGGATTAATGGAGGAATACCAGTCTTTCTATTTTTGAGTGATGAAAGACAAATTGGTATTTGCTACTTTATGGTTTCTTGCTTTTATATTTCTGATTACTATACATCATCTAAAAGAGTTAATTTTACATTGCAACCATAAACAAGCTCTTCTATGCTTTAAGGAATTTATATACAATATATTTTATTTATTTAAGAATTCTGAGAAAATTCTGCATGTGGCCTCCCACTTAGAGCAAGGAAGTTTCCAAGTGGAATAAGGTAAAAGGTTGAATATATTTTAGTATAAACATTTCATGACAAAACTTGTAATAATGCATTCACCTGTACTTCATTTTTATTATATTGTACATATCAAACCCCAGAGACAACCTAAAAATCTGGTATTGAGCCGATATATTTTGTCCGTCATATTGAGCTTGAATGACATGATCACGTGCCGTGCCTGAGATTTGCCATCGGTTAATGTTCGACATTTTTTGTTTCCAAATCTGTGACAAAAAAAGGCATGTGGTAGTAATGTGACACCTCCACAGAACACTGCACTGTGGTGTGGTCTGTGACAAGTCCAAGTTAATTTGTATATTGAGATGCGTGTTGTGCAATAAAGGAAGGGTGGGTGGTAATAGGTCATTTAGGTTCACATCACCTCACTAAATTTAATCAAATAGAATGTGCCTTATGATGGTCTCCTTTTGTGAATCACAAGCTATGTATTTAACCCCTGGGTATTGGTCACATTGGTATTGAATTGTGTGTTTGGCCAATCACACTAAACCCTGGTATAAGGCAACCCATTATACTGGGAATACTTCTACCTTATGAAAGTAGAATGTTATATAAATGTGTTGCTGTGCTAACTGTGTTTGGTCTACTATAGGTTAACAAAACATTACATTTATAAAGCTTTACTTAAAAAGCTTTATCCAGATGCACTGACACATGTACTGTGTGTGTGTGTGATGCTTTGGCATAAATTGATAATTGTAATGTTGTAAAATTCCTCACTGCCAATTTTCCTACTTTCATGGGATGGGAAGTTGCCAGCTTAGAAGACAATAGAGAGAAAATAGGTTAAGATCAAAATTATCCAGCAGCCACTCCCTACCCATTTACCACGTCTTTTACGCAAAATATTGCAGCATCATTTATGACCCGCACGACCACACATTGCCACACTTCTTCATACAACCCAGTGTAAAATACTTCCATTGAGTTGCCATTTAAAAGAAAGTCGAACATTCACTCTCCTAACATACTGATTACATTCAGCCTTATTCGCTATCATTTCTTGTGTACTGGTCACACTTAACCCTGATTTCTCATATCTACTTGGTATTCCTCTCACTATACTATACCTTTAAACTCATTAGAGTAACTCGAACCCTTAGTTTGGATGATTCTCTCGGCTGTCATACACCACTATGCACAATTCTTAATGCACTAAACAATAGTTTTATGATCTTTTCAAATAATATTTACAATTTTGGAAAGTATGCAATTGTTTACTTTGGATATACAGAATTTCATATTAACACTTTCGCGCTATCTGGACGCGCCGGCGCGTCCCGTTTCGTCTAACGCTAACGCATAGTGGACATAAAGTTGAGTCCTCTTTTAAAATATTTGTATAAAATTCAATTTTTATCCGATTTACTTTGGGTTTGTTTCAAACTGCGCGCTATGAGGCTCTCTTTCTCACCACTAGGCTGCATGGTACAATAAGTTCATGAAAGGTGTGGATAACTTCGATCAAATGGTATTTTGTCCCAAACGGGTTGCAGGTGGGTGACTTTAGCCGTTTATACTGGTAATGCTTCCCCCATATCATGTATTATATGCATATGTCTGTTTAGGGAATTTTATTCCGATCAATATACAACCAAAAATAACTGTGTGCAACAAGTATAAACTTGACAAACATAACAAAAGTAAAAACATTTCGTGTGTGTTTGACGCTCACTGATATGTTCCAGCGTTGTTTTATATTTGGCGCTATTCTAACTTACGCTTTGTTGATATTTTTTACCTATGGGCACATAGAACATTCTATTGCGAACACTTTGACACAAAAATGAATGACGTACATAGAAAATTAATGTCATGAGAGTGAAATAAGTATAAACTTTCAAAGCGCCGTGCGTCGTCCCGTCACCGATACCGGGTAACAATTTCACCACTTCCCACACTCTTGCGGGCGGGCCGCATCATTATTCTACGCTTATATTCATATCACCGTGTTGGGAATTTCATTGCGAGTCCATTGATACCAAAATTAACGCTGTAGAATAAGTGTGGAGGTGATTACAATCCCAAGAGTAAAAACATTTTGTTGCTGATGGGCGCTCACGGCGAGTCATCTTCGTAGTTATTTATTTGGTGCTGGTATCCCTATACGTTTCGTGACTTTTTTTACTGATGTTCTTCTAGAGAATTTTATTGCGAACACGTTGGTACCAAAATGAAATACGTAGCATGAGAACTAAGGTCAGAAGAGTAAAAAGAGTATACACATTTTTGTTTTTACGCTTAAGCGATAAAAACGCCGCGCGCACATTCGGTTGGCTGAGTGACCTTCGCGGAAAGTGCGAAAGTGTTAATGAAATTCAAATTTTATCATATCCAATCCTGAAATTTGGATTGAATAGTTTGCCCGTAATTTTAAGTTTTATCTTAAAAGATTCAAGGATATTTATAAATTTTTATGGTAAACTAAAAACAAAAAATCAGAAATGGTCTCAAAATGAATTACTTTGCATAAAAATGATTGTGTGCATTCTTACCACATGCTCCAACAGTCTTCTAATTAATGATTATGTAATAACAAGGTTAATATCTTCATTAGGTAATAATAGCAAGAGAGATGTCAAATTTTGATAATTACTGTATAAGAGTTCCAGTTTGCAGTACACAATTCCCTTAAGTTTCAGAAGTAACTTCATGTGGCATTAGTTGCCTTGACTTTGGGTGAACCATGTTAGTTATGTGAGTCTTCATCCAGTGGTCTACCACTAATCATCTACTCATTTAATATGACTATACCATCTTGTTAACTTGTCATTCTTACAGTTTACTAACTTTTGTAATGCACATCTTTCTATGGTGTTTTGATCCCTATCATCACTAAAACTTGGAAATGCATCATAGATTGTACGTTGACCAAACCACATACTTGAAAGTGAAGGGACGACGACATTTCAGTCCGTTCAGGACCGTTCTCAAGTCGATTGTGAATCGACTTGAGAATGGTCCAGGACGGACCGAAACGTCGTCGTCCCTTCACTTTCTAGTGTGTGGATCGGTCAACATATTTCAGTCACATTATTGTGACTCCTCATCTGCATGGATTGTACCTTTTCACAGCTTTTAACTCTGGAATTTTCATCCTGGTGCCACATGAGTGTGTTGTATTGGTAGGTAAGGATAGGCACTACTACACACAGCCCTTTAGCTTCTAAAACACAGACCCTTCATCTCTCACAGTAAGGTGACACGTGTGATTCCCCTCTGAGTATTTTTGATCACCATCATCACTGTACTGTACTCTACTCTGTACTCTAGTAAAATTTTCCACTAGAGCCAATAGTTTATACGTGCAATAATCATTAAATGATTGTATGTCGATTCCTCCACATTGAACTGGGACCGAAGTACATAACAGAAACAGGTCTGTCAGATGTCAGGCTGGAGGGATGTAGCAAACATGTCTCCCCCACAAGGCTTGGTGGTTGTTTTTGATCTATGTGAATGATGTATGTGAGCAAGTGGAACCTTACATAACAATGTCTTCAGATGATTCTGAAAGACACTGAATTAAAATATTTAATTCGATGATTAATGAGGAAAGTATAAAGTGAGGGGGACTTGTTCAGGAAGTCAGGAAGACCTTGACAAGCTCCAGTAGACAAATGGCTATTATAAATTCATCCCTAACAAGTGTCGGGTAATGAAAATGGGAGAAGGTAAAAGAATTTATGCAGATTTCTGCTGCACTTCATTACGAGAAGAATGCCATCTACAGGAATCGATAGGAAACAAAAAACTTCAAGTGCAGTGTGTGTTTTTCACTAGTATGACGGCCTTTTAAGTGGAAACAGGCCATGTTGACATCAGTCGAAGTTGGAAATGCAAATAATTAAGAAACAAAGAAATATTTGTATGGGTGGGCATTAAGTAAAAAGTCATGGAAACCACCTCCATCCCCAGCTTTAAGATGAAATACAGTATATAACTCAAACATAGGGATTTAAAAGCATAGATGGTGAGGCACATTATTACCACCCATACATGCATGTGGAAGAAGGAAGTTGGACCAAGAAAGAAGATGAAGAGCACTAGAATACAGCTTACCTGCAGGATGTTCAGTGGGAGAACAAAATGGAAGAAAATTCAGTGAATGAAATGATAAAATTTGTAACCCAAGTGCACAGAAGCAACGAAACGGTTTATACCTCTCGGGAGGAAAATAGAAGAAAAATAAAGGCACGGAAAAAGTATCGGGACATTGGTACAGAGGCAAATGAGGAGGCACTTAAGGGGCCTGAATTGCATTCTTTCTAATGGATAACATTCAAAAACATCTTTTGTTTATGAAACTTTATTTACAAAATCTAATTTATAGGATGAACCTTCGGCTCAGGTTTCAGCATTGTAACCTAAATGGATATGGAAAAAAAATACAAAACAATGGTAACACTTCAAAAGAATAACCGATTTTAAAAATAATCTAACTAGTAGAATAAAGTCTAAGGTAACAATCTGAAAAAGGATATGACATAAAAATATTTATTTGCTGAAAATTATATTTATTGAATGAAACCCTATCATTTTGCTTGACAACTGCACTTTTGTAAATTTAATTCAAATATTAAAATTTGCCATTTCCAAATTGTAGTTTTATATATGTCATACTATATGTAAAATTTGTGAAAATTGGTTCACAAGTAACAACACTAGGAATTTTTAAAGCCATACAATCATACTTTTGAACCACCAGTGAATGAGGTAGATATTGTTGAATTTCCTTCCAACTTCACATGATTATTGGTGGAACTACATCCTCAAATGTAGGCAAGTTCCACAGAAATTGCTTGTCAAACAATGGAGAAAAAATTACAGAACCCAAAATAGAGACAATGAAGATGCATTATTTGTATAAAATTAAATATGAATATATTATTAGTATATTAATATACAGTACTAAGCTTATTTGATATACAATATACAGTAATGATAAATTACAACACTAGAGAACTTTGCTCATTATAATATCTGTAGTGTCTTGCAGGTGATGTTCACTTATGTCTCCTGATATTCCTTTTAGTGCATCACCAATGTCATGTGATGTTCCTGCTATGCACTGGTAGTGTGTGGAGTTGAAGACTCTGAAGATGGTGTCACTCACCGACTCTTGTTGTGTACAGCTACACTTTCTTGTATATGATGCTTTCACTTGATGTTTATTGTTTCAAGGAGAAAAGCACCTTAAATGTGGGAGGAATAAAGCATGATTTAGAATATATCACTGTTAAAAGACCAAGTACAGAACTGTTGTCCAACAACCCATGAGTGCCTCAACATGTTGAGTTGCCAGCGAGCATAAAACAAATACTGTATTCACATTAAATAATTATTTACATAAACATGAGAGGTTATAGAGCATGTGAACCACATGAGCTGCCTAGGGCAGCCAGTTCATGCAGTCAGCACAAGAGTTATAGAAAAAGTGCATAATATACTGTAATATACATCATAAAGGTATATATTTTGCACCAAAGTGTTGGTGCAACCACATTTTTGCTGATGTTGGTGATTTGGGCCAGAAATAAGTACACCAGAATTGGGGCAGAACAGCACCAGTTTGAAAACATTGTGACATAAATAAGGGTGAAACCTAAGCTGTTGCATAGCTATATACACTATGAAGGAAAACACGAGACCATGTGATCAGACTGTGGACAAGGAGGAACCCTCTTGGAGAATGAAAAAGGCCTAAGAAATGAAACCAGATTGGTGTCAAGGTGAAGTAGCAGAACTGCCACAAACATTAGACAGATGAAGTTACTCTTAGAAGTGGCAAAAAATACAGCTGAAGGAATTGGGTGTAGCAAAAGCAGTAGGGCCAGGTCTAGAATCTGTACACAAGAACCTAAACAAGGAGATAAATGTCTATATGCATTGCCCAATGCCCATGTGAGACCATTACTGGACCTGCATCTCATCGAGCCCCAAAAAATGCTTGAAAATGTAGGTTAACCAGATTAGTACCAGAATTGAGAGGGTTCAATTATAAGAAATTAACTTCAGAACCTTGAAGAAAAAAGGAGAGATGATCATTATATACAAGACATCAATGAAAATAGACAATGTGGATAAGGGTAGCCTATTTAAATTGAAAGGAGGTAGGACAAGAGGACATCGACAGAAGCTGGAGACACGAAGTCATACAGATGTATGGAAAATCTATGCACAACTTTAAGAAAAAAATATGATGGAGATTTTTGTCAGTTGTAATTAGTATGTCAAGTATAAATGGGTACCAGGAGGGGCATACCAGGACCTAGATTTCACTTCCATAGTCACTGATGGGTAGGCACCACCATCCTATACTACTTGTACTATACTGTATTCATTACACCATCTGTCATCATTTTCAACCCTATTCATATCAGATATGCTGTCCCAAGGACACATCTTTTATATTGCCCTCACATTTAGAACATCAGGCTTTGTAATGGTTTGTTTACAAACCATTTCTGTGCTAGAGCAGGGAAAGCACATTTTTACTATTTGTTTTTAATCAAGAAGTGATGACAGGTTTTCTTTCTTCACATATAAAAAATGGTTGAACATGACCTTTAACAACAACAGGTGAAATGTTTGTTGAAGAATTCTGTGCATGTGTTTGGCAGTCACAACTGATACAGATATGATTTACTTACAGTAGATAGTGAATGAAAGTACAGTATTGGAAAATATAACGAGGGATAGCTTACTCTTCTTGGTCTGTCTGTATAAGGTGTCATCACCCATCCTAATTAAGAAATCACACACATGCTACACATGTTGCCAAAGCTCAGCTTCTACCCAGAAGGGAAAACTTATTACAATAGATATGCAAGGTTAGTGGGGACAACGTGTTATATACACTCATTTGTTTGGCCCCTTAGCTGCTCATATATTGACTCGAGTTGATGTAAAGCAATATTTGTTTAAAATATGATCAAAGGCAAAACAAAATATTGCTCTAAAACGGGTGAAAAAAAGCTTTGAGAATATAGTAGCAATATTCAGTATGGCACAGGTGTACATTGAGCCATAGGGTTCATTTTAAAAGAACTCGTTTTGAATGTTAACAAAAATGTTAAAATTCAATTTTATGTACTTAAGCATTTTATTTGTTTTTATGTGCTGTTGTGTATAGATTTTCTCATTAATATGAAGCATATTTTATATATGTATTATAATTATATATAATATACACAAATTAATGCTTAAACCCTTTGCACTAGTGTGGTGCCGAGGGTCAAACGGCGCTGCACTACCGCTGTCTATGGAGTCGGATAATAAGCAGCAATGGTAGTGGTGGTGTGATTAACAGATGCTGTACAGTTTGATCATTGCTACAGTATTGTATGAACACCACAGGTGGTTGCATGCTATCATGTGCAAAGGCCAATACAAAGCATTAATGATTTATTTAAGACATCTTGGTGTAGAAATGTATTGAGCTATGCTGTATAATTTTCTTTTAATTGTTGATCCTGTACATTCTATGCAACATCTCATACATATTTAATATATTGTAGGCCTTCATCAGAAAGTGGGCAAGATAATTATACCTCAGGCAATTTAATGACTCAAAATACAGTATCTAATTTTTCAGTATCACCCATAAGATTCCTTCAACATATCCATGTGCTGTTTTTACAAATGGCATCCTTACTTATGTTGTAGATGTTAATTGTGACAATTTATTGAAAGGTTATAAGTAAATCCTAATATTTGGAAGATAATACTTAAGGTGCATTTGATGGTATTTATTTATTATGGTTTATATATCTATCACCAACATTACATTTTTATAAGATTTGAAATGATGAATCATTCAGTACAGGAATACAAAAAAATCCCTTGTAACACTTCCAAACTACTGAATTCTGCAATGATTTCATGTAAGATTAATCTAAAGTTTTAGTTCAACATTGGTCATGATCCTCATACTAAATCAAGGTTAAGGTGATCAAATCTGCACAGTTCACCCCCAGATCTTCTAGATTTTTGACACTTCACACAATGTTCACAATTTTATAAACAGTTACTGAAGATAGTAATGTTATTTTAAATATTTGTACTTTTAAGAGACGTAAACATGCACTCTTAAAATATTTAGTGTGATATAATTCAGAAAAGCTGTTAGAAGAAATGAATCAAGTTAACATGCTTGTGAATACTGGTACTCCAAAGACATTTGTGGTTTACTATGTCTTCAGTATATGAAGATGGATAATCATATCTTGGCATCAGATGGGGTTTGATTGCAAGTTAGCTTTTTTATAAAGTTTACCATAGATGCTTCACAAAGTAGCAATTTGCAAATAATTAGTAAATGGTAGAGAATCACTGAATTATAATTGTATTACAAAGCAGTTCTTGATGGTGTGCATGCTTAATAATGCAACATCATCTGCTTCAATACTTATATTTTTGTTCTACATATAGACCTGTTACCTCGTTAGGTGGAGAGATAAAGTATGAAAGTGGTAAATCTAGTCGATAAGAATGAATAAATATGGTGTAGCAATATTTGCTCAAGCCTCATATGTTGGACTGTGTTGTATATTTTCAACCTGTCCTTAATACCATTAGCAGCCATATCCCCCCCTCCCTTCCCTCTGTTTATAAGCAAAAAAAATTGATTCCTCTACTTCATGTGGTCAGAGTACACCTGCTTATATGCATAACTGTGTACTTTAAATAACTGACTACAAAACCAAAACATTTACCTAGGACTAATAATTTGCAAACCATAAGTCAGTTATGTTTGAGAAAATATGTTTTTATAACAATGCAGAAAACTGACAATGTGCTCCTTTGGGGATGACCATGGCTTGAGGATGGGTTGAAACAAGAGGCTTTATGTTAATAGCTCTACCTAGATATGTAATACATTTTGCACTTTTCATACATGACAAACATGTTTATGATTTTTTAATAAATACACATTCACCAAGTGTAATTTTTCCACCAAATATATTTAGCATTGAAATTTCCTTTAGTGCATATAATACAGTAAACACCATTAGTATACAATATTCGTCAAACGTATTCTGTGCCCTGCCTTCTTTACGATACTTATAGTAAAGAAGAATTGTCTCGTGTGCAAAATATTTGGGTCAGAGGTATGTGCCAGATACATAAAATTGTGCCCATTTCAAAAGGTCATCCCAGGAAGACTTCAAGGTCTGTAAATGTTCACTGGAGAGTACCCCTTGCTCTAATGCAAGGGATACTCTCCAATGTACATTTTAAAATGTTTACAGACCTTGAAGCCTTCCAGGGATGACCTTCGAAACAAGCACAATACTTCCTACTCTTGAGTTTGTTGGTTGGTGTGGCCAAGTCATTTCCTTCATTTGAAGTCATGCATCCTTTAAAGCAATTTCATTGCTTAGTTCCTTGGTAGGTGCCATAAGAACAATATAATACCAACAATGAGAAAATCGGTAGGAGCTTTGAGGAGAATTCGAACCTGCTCACTTAGTACTCCCAAACTAGCGCACTAGACCACTACACCATGACACAAAAAGCAATGCAACCTGGGATTCAGCAGAATCCAATAGGAATCCTGAGGCTCCCAATCAGAGCCCAAACCCCTGGTTTGGGCTTTGGTCAGGAGCCTTAGGACTCTTAGTGGATTCAGCCAAATCCCAGGTTGCATTGCTGTGTGTGTCATGGTTGAGGATGCCAGCTTGAGTGTACCAAGTGAGCAGGTTCGAATCCTCCTCCAGGCTCGTACTGATTTTCTTATTGATACATGATGGTAATGTGATTTCACTGTGCAACCAACAACACTTAACTGCAATCATGGGAAAGTGCCAGAGTAAGATGCATAACACAACTGCTCACTATGGATGCCTGGGAGACACTAAGCGCCTCAGCTGTGTGGCTCAGGGAACAAGCGACACAGTAATATCATATATTTTAGATGGAAGTAGTCTTGTGTGAAATACCCAGTGCATGCTACCTTGAGCAAGTTGGGGCATACTTTTGACAAGAACTGTAAGCAATTATCAAAAGGAGGAAGACTATGTAGCACCATCAAAGTCGCAAAAGGTGTTAAATATCACTAAGGATGCCAATATGAGAATAAAAGTGTATGAGGTGGCCTATGTTCTGAAATGCCTTTTCCTGGAAAATGTTTTCTTTGCACTTGTGTTCTGTTGCCCTCTTCACGGATGGATCTAAGTCTGATGGCAGTATTGGATACTCTGTTGTCTTTCCAGACCAAACCTATATGGGCTGCCTGCCTCTGGAGGCTAACATCTTCATGACTGAACAGTAAGCTATCTCGTATGCCCTTTGTCGATTGCCTTTCTGCCCATAGTGGTTGATTCTCGTAGTGCTCTCGTAGCTTTGGAATCATTTAACCCTATATATCCTGTGATAGTAGAAATCCTGTATTGGCTGTTTCTCATCTCTAGCAGATTTAAGCAGGTCGAGTTTCCTATTTCATGAAAAGGCATTTCCTTTTCAGATTTTTACCCATTCATTCATTCTTTGCTCCATACCCATTGGTCTTGCAAAACCTCACAAGTGTGAACCACCAAGGAGCTTAGGATGGAACGATATGAGGAGAGACGTCAACAAAAATTGAAAGGGAGGATTGAAAACAAGATATCCAAACAGAAAACAGGGTGGTGAAAGGGAACAGGGGCCCTCATCAGGGCCCTCATCAGGGGGCCCTTTAGCTGTTGTCCCTAGAGGGACAACAGCTAAAGCATGTCAAAAACGAGAATGAGGATGTTGCAGAGACCTCGCGAGGTAACAATCTCGACAATCCTGCAGTGGCAAGACGTCCAATTCAATGTAAAAGCTTTGGATAGGAGAGAACGAAAGACAATGGGTACTGTAAGCTTTCAGAGGTTTATAGCCAAACTATAAATACTATGACAACACTAGGGAATCAAATCCTTGAGAAAGTTGGGTACCAAATACACTTTGGTATCAGATGAGAGAATATTCTCCATATATTGCCTCTCCCTCTTTATGTAAACTTATTTTTTTAATGTATGCCCTCATAATATTAGGCTGTGCTGGTCAAGTACACTACAAACTCTTATCTGAACTCCGAGTCCAGCCATTTAAAACTCTCAATCAAATCTGGTACCAAATTCTTGCTATGGCTACATTTAAACATGGTTGGTGTCTTGTATATTACATTATTAAACAACTATTCATTGGATAATTTTCAACTTTCTGTACTCTTTAAATATAAACTTTACAGTAATATAGAAGCATTAGCAAATTACTATCTCTGGATGACATTTCTAAATACTATACAGTACAATACATCCTTGTGACATTAAATGGACACAATTTGTTCCAAGTAACAATTTCTATACAACATGCACAATAACACCTTTGCTTCCAATAAATATGTATACAGCTGCATTAATTCAAATTCATATTTTGATTAAAGAAAAATCTAACAAAGAGGGTAACAGTTCTAAAGAAATATCCCAAAGCCTTACAGAAGCACTAAGAGAACTGGTGAATCAAAATATGATCATTATACAGATATTTACATCCATTTTTGTATAGTGTATTTATAAGTCGATAAAATTAACTGTCGAATACAAGAAGATATACGTATTTATAAATTAGTGGTACCACCACTGGTACTAGTGAGAGCCCCTTCGGCTTTGAGAAAAGCATTCCCTGAGTGCCGTATTTTCTTGAGGTTCCCACATTTACACTTTTATATTGCCTTCAACTACCCTTTGTTATATATTACTATAAGAGACATTATACAAAAATTATATACACCTTTCATACAAGTCATATAATTTAATCTCGGACATGACTAATAATGCTCAATGTATTCATGGAAATATATACCCATCCAAACTGGTATAACCCTGATAAGTTTGTGGGTGAGAGGGAAAATATATAGCTGTTATACCAAGGATAGATGAAAATATAAAATGTTTGATATATTGCATCCAAGACCCAACCTAACGAAGCATGAAATACATGAGCACAAAACAAATACACAGAATAAATTCAAAACTACATTGTACTCGAAGAAAATTTAAATCTTACTTTCAACACAGGGACTACATTAAAATTTCTTCTCTAGCAAGAAACAAGCCTTTATCTTATATTGTTAATGTGTAAATTAAGGAAGAAGTGACTAGATTAATATTTTGTATCAAGAACATAAATCTTTACCATATATTACTACAAAGAAATATATTTGTGCAATAAATAAAGTATGAAAGTCTTCCCAATTATTGAAAGAATGATCCACCAATGTGATAATATAAGGAATTTTAACTACAGTACTAATACTCAAGTTTTAAAGATTGTTTTATTGTGAAATAATTAAACTATCTTAAAACATGCAAACTACTTGAACTATACTCATATATACTCATACATGATTAAATAAGATTAATGGGCAATGTTGACCAACCTCACTAATGTTTAAAAGATAGTTCTGTATAGTCATCATGTAAGGTGACAGTACGAAGAGCATCCTCATCATGGATTTCAAGCAGTGCTCTTGTTCCATCATTGAACGTAAAGGACAGACCTCCATCTATGACCAGGGAAGCATCAAAGCACCTTGATTTTACATCTATAGATTTAGCAAATCCTCGAGGCTTGATGCACTTGCGGTACTTGGGTGATGAAACCAGTTGGTCACGAATAGTATATACCATCCTGGCCACCTCTGAAATGAGCCACAAGACAATCATATTAAACATAATTTTATTTGATGCCATGGGACATATTTCAAATGCTGCTTAAGAAAAAATTAAAAACTCAAACTAAATTAGTTTGATTATGATGGTACTCTTAATGCAATGTGAAGCTATAAGGGTTTTTAATTAAACATTTAACTACAGTATTCAAATTAATTTGAAAAATGTCTACAAAATATATTTGTTATAAACTGTAATTAGTAAAACAGAAAATGATATATAATGAACCATTTTCTATGTACCATTGGAATATTACTCATTTAAAAATATGCTTAGCTTAAAAATATTTCATATTCTCAATATAATTTAACAAGTAAAAATTGCAGATGTACATATATTCAGATTTTTGTAGCATAAACATAATAGTAATGGAGGAAACAAAAACCTATCTAAAAAAAACTTCATACATCTACACATGATAAACTCTGACAACACTAATTTTTGTAAAACTAAATATTGCACTAAAAATAAATGAGTATTTTACTGCACTACGTTGTGGTCAGCTTACGGAAGTCACCTTGATGACCACTGATGTAAAAGGAGGCTGTGAATGTGCACACAAACAATACCTAGCCCTCTTACTGGCTGTGAGTGCACACACAAACAATACCTAGCCCTCCTACTGGTTGAGTGCACACACAAACAATACCTAGCCCTCCTACTGGCTGTGAGTGCACACACAAACAATACCTAGCCCTCCTACTGGTTGTGAGTGCACACACAAACAATACCTAGCCCTCCTACTGGCTGTGAGTGTGCACACAAACAATACCTAGCCCTCCTACTGGCTGTGAGTGTGCACACAAACAATACCTAGCCCTCCTACTGGCTGTGAGTGCACACGAACAATACCTAGCCCTCCTACTGGCTGTGAGTGTGCACACAAACAATACCTAGCCCTCCTACTGGCTGTGAATGTGCACACAAACAATACCTAGCCCTCCTACTGGCTGTGAGTGCACACGAACAATACCTAGCCCTCCTACTGGCTGTGAGTGCACACACAAACAATACCTAGCCCTCCTACTGGCTGTGAGTGCACACACAAACAATACCTAGCCCTCCTACTGGCTGTGAATGTGCACACAAACAATACCTAGCCCTCCTACTGGCTGTGAGTGCACACGAACAATACCTAGCCCTCCTACTGGCTGTGAGTGCACACACAAACAATACCTAGCCCTCCTACTGGCTGTGAGTGCACACACAAACAATACCTAGCCCTCCTACTGGCTGTGAGTGCACACACAAACAATACCTAGCCCTCCTACTGGTTGTGAGTGTGCACACAAACATTACCTAGCCCTCCTACTGGTTGTGAGTGCACACACAAACAATACCTAGCCCTCCTACTGGCTGTGAGTGTGCACACAAACAATACCTAGCCCTCCTACTGGTTTTGAATGTGCACACAAACATTACCTAGCCCTCCTACTTACGTTGCCACAACTTCAGTTTTCCCAAATCTTAGTACTTTACTTCCATGCCTGGTAAAAAGTTTCATAGAAATCTGTCCACATGCCCAGGTCCCTTATGTTCTTATGAAATGGGCAAGCTAAGAACTTAAGAATAAGGGTAAATGCAGAAGGCCTATTGGCCCTTACGAGGCAGCTCCTAGTTATAACCCCCCCAATCCCACTCACATACAGGTCTAACCTACGTTTGAAACAATCAAGGGACCCCATCTCCACCACGTTACGCGGTAATTGGTTCCACAAATCAACAACCCCAGATTTCTCTTAGCTGTCTTACTATATACATACAGTTGATACTTGACCCCTTTCCAACCCCTCCCAACATTTCCCTCAATCTGAAACCATTGACACCATCATCCTGGACCTCTCTCCTACAGCTAAAAGAGGGAAACCAACAACACTCCTACCTCTATTGGGTAAGAAATATACCCTTCCTAACCTTTTCATTACTTTTGTTCCTCAACTTGGTCACAAGCTGGACTCTGTTTTCTTTACATGAGCTCTCTCCAACATTCTCTTTGTAGCAAACTCTTTCTACATGTACACTTCCATCTTTACATTTTACAACACCTCCCTCTGTTAAACTTGCCTAAGCCAAAACATTCAAATTTTTCCGAACCATACTCTAGTTGACCCTAATTTCTACTTGCTCGCATATCTATTTTTCACTTTTCATTTTGTTCTCTTCCTGTTCTTTCCAAACATGTCTGTTATTTAATGGAATACATGCTGCTGTTACTAATATCTCGGAACTCTAGCTTTTAATTTCTAATTCCTCTATCTTGTATGTCTCCGGGAACCGATGCCTGGCACTTGTCCTGGACAGTTCCATGGATATACATATTTAATGTCAGCTGTTTAATGATCATCCTAGCACCACTGCCCTTTTATTCGGGAATGGTGTTCTCTTACTTTTCCTTGCCTTTGAATATCTATTCCAATGCTGCTTGTATATTCCAAAATAAGTAAGTAAGTAATTATCAAAAGAAGGCACCAAACCGGGAAGGCTATGTAGCACCATCAAATACGCAAAATAATCAGAGGGCGCTAAATATCACCAAGGATGCCAATACGAGAACAAAAACGCATAAGGCGAACGATATCAAAAGTATCCGAGTCACCAAGAATTCTATCGAGGGACAGGTGACCGCGAGGGGCGGTCGGAAAGCAAGACACACGCTCGTCCTGGAAGGCAGGACATTCAAGAAGGACATGCACGACCGTAAGAGGGACAATGCAACTAGGACAATAAGGAGCAGGGCGGCGCTCCATCAAGTGACCATGGGTTAAGCGAGTATGGCCAATACGCAACCTCGCTATTCCAAAATAAACGGTATTCTATTTGCTCACTATCTTCCACCGCATTCCTAAACTTCTCTTGGCTTCATTATTGCTGAGGCAATGTGTCCATTGTAATTATCCTCGATTCCCACTTTTGGACCATTGTCATTGGGCTCATGCCAATTAATGTACCACATTACAGTATAGGAAAAGTATTATATATTCATACTGTAACTAGGTAGGGGCAGAGAACTGGTGCAATGCAATTGTCCTTCCCATTAAGGAACATGAAACAAGGTATTTTGCCCCATTGCACTTACTAATTGCATTTGTAAACTTTTTGAACAAAGAAATAATGTGTGCAGTACATGGTTTTTTAACAATCATTGCCTCTTTCTCTCCCAGTTCAGTTTCCATGAGCGCTGCAGCACAAAAATTCTGGGAGATTTAGAAATTTACATTCACAACACTATTTCTGTAGTGAAATCAGTAACAAATTTTATTATCTAGAAAAAGCATGACACTATCTAGAAATATAATATATTTGCCCAGTTAAAATCTTTTGACCTCGGAGGCAATTTGTTACTACCGTACTGGGTATTCCTTAAAATTTTCACATTTGGTTGTAGCTTTAAAGTACATTTTGGAACAGTACCATTTTCTGACTTTAATAACTAATATGAGATAATTTCCCAGGTTTTCAGCACTAATCTCTAATAATTGATATTAATGGTCTACCCTCCTCTCTCTAGACTCTATTTTACTCCGTGCTTTGTGTTGACGACCTCGTTATCGGCTGTTGCTACAGCTTGCAATCAACAGTATTTCACCCTAGACTATTAAGAATGGCTCCAAATTCTTTAATACAAAAAATTGTGCTATTACTTTTTACTAGCAAACATTGTCCACTGTCTGCCCTTAATGTTAAATTTATAGGAGCAAACTTATTACAGATACAATAATGCAAACGTTTTAGGGTGCATATTCGTTACCCACTTATTTTGGGTGCACATGCCTATCACTTACATGTTGAATGTACCAAAACCCTTACCTTACTAAAGTCTTTTCACATAAGCTGACACTTCTCAAATTACACTCATCTCTAGTGGTCTAAATTGGTCTTTGAATGCTTCTCATATTTATCAGGTTCAACCTTGACCCTTTGTGTCTTCACATCATACTGGTTTGGGATTCGGTTCAGGACTTCTGGTCTTTCAAAAATCCAGAGCTTACATGTGGAAACCAGTGTTCCATCATTACAAGACCACTGCAATCAGTAGCGCAATTTATAAAGAAGATGAATGGAAGTGCCACATTTAGGTACATGTGCGCACACACAGTATATTGAAGTACACAAATATACAAGTATGCCTTGTTACACAAAAAGATAGAACTATGTAAACACTAAATATGTAAACACAGAACTACATAAACAGACAAGTATTACCTGGGTCAATAATAAGCAACTCATTGAATTTATCGGTTATCTTGCTTACAAAGGTTTCATCATGGTCTTGAATTTTAAAGCCAGTTTCTTCTTTAACAATGGTCAAGATCTCTTCCATGTTTTGCTCTGTTAGTTTATTTACATTATATGTCCAAGAAGTTGATCCAGTTCCTGTTGAATAATTAATATTAATTAGGCAACTGCTCTTAATAATTCACTATCCAAAATGAATACAAAATTACACCATGTTTTTAATCATCCAAAAACGCATAAAACAATAACACTTATGTCATTAATATTTCAAAATAAGACTTTCATGGGCAAAGAGGAGGACTTACTCAAGGACTTAAAGTAGCCAAATACCAAATAACTGGAAAGAGGCTGGGTTATACCCCTACATATAAGGAAAAAGAAAACGAGTGCAAGAACTACTAGCTACTGGAGCATTAGTCTGTGTGCAATCTGTAAAGCATTAAACAAGAAACAGATTGAAAAACAAAATATCCAAGAACTGGCCAGTTATGAATAAAGTTGGTTAAGTGATGAAGATATTTCCACTGAGGAGGCAATACAGCATATGAGCACACCCAACAGGGTTTGAAACCTGAATCCCACCATATTGCCATTATTATTATTATGAACAAAACAATAAAGTGTATGTAGCTTTTATGAACCTTGATAAAACATATGGTATAGAGAACAAAGGAAGTCTGTAGAAAGAGTTGAGCAGGTGATAAATACGTGGAATGTTATTAAATTCAGCGACGAAGTTTTATGGAAGTAGCAGAGCACATGTAGACAATAATGGTAAAAGAACTTGGTGTACACGTAGGAGTATAGGAAGTTTGCGTCATCTGCTCATGGCTTCTGTTGTGCACTATGCCAGTGTATGTTATATCATACAAGGGATAACATACCTCGAGGGAGACCATGCTCATGATAAAGAAGGGTGTGAACTTAGTGCATGACAGGAATATCTGGAGTATTTCAAAACTGATGTAGATGTCAGTTCTTATGGTAGATAAATATATATTTAAGATGGGTAAAAGTTTTGTTTGCAAGAAAAGACTGCTATAATATGAACATAACTGGTAGTGGAGTTATATGAACCAGTTATATAACTCCAGTTATAGTTAGGTACCAGTTATATGAACATAACTGGTACATGTAATTATTAAAGTGAATTCTTGCAAGAAAAGTCAAGAGAAAAGTGAGCCAGGGAAGAAAAATGGCTGCTGCAATAATTATTTGATTGATAAATAATTTATATCACATTGAATTTTAAAGCAGTAGTGCAAAATACAATAAAATATTAGACTCATACTACAAAATAAATAATAATGATAAATTAAAATAAAGAAATTGTAATAGTTTATATTCAAAGTACAGTGTGACCCTGCAGCAGCAAATTCACAAAATCTAAACAGATTCTAGTCCAGTCAATAATTAAATTTTTACGGTGATTTGTTTGCCTAAGGCATAGCTAGGTCATTCTTGGTGGGAATAGGTGTACCATTGCATAGGAAATATCTTATGGTGACCAGACCACACACTAGAAATTGAAGGGACGACGACGTTTCGGTCCGTCCTGGACCATTCTCAAGTCGATCCAATGGTCCAGGACGGACCGAAACGTCGTCGTCCCTTCAATTTCTAGTGTGTGGTCTGGTCAACATACTTCAGCCACGTTATTGTGACTCATCGCCTGCATATCTTATGGTCTTTCTATTTTGGGCATACGCTTAAAATTATTATAAATTTATAAGCTTAGTACCATAATACTCACCAATAATTGCCCTATCACATGGTATAAAGAAAATGCAGATTGAATAATTATATATATTTTTAATGCAGAGTTGGAGCAGCTCCCTGTGCATGCTGCACAATCACCCAGGCATGTACATGCTTGTGCTTGCAGTGGTAGAGGAAACATTTTCTGTAGATCGTAATACACAAAAACCCATTACCCAAAACTGGAGGACTTTTTTTTTTTTAATGTACTGAAATGTGTATTCTGTGGCTGCAACAGTAGACCATATAGCACAAAATTAGAATTTTGGGCTATGTGCCCTGCTGTTCCTGGGGCTGTGTGCCCTGCTGCTCCTGGGGCTGTGTGCCCTGCTGTTCCTGGGGCTGTGTGCCCTGCTGCTCCTGGGGCTGTGTGCCCTGCTGTTCCTGGGGCTGTGTGCCCTGCTGCTCCTGGGGCTATTGGCCTGGTTAGTCCAGGATGCGTGCCTGGGTCTATGTAGCCACCTTCGTATAGTATCGAGTGTGCCCAGCTAAGCCTAGGTTTTTCTGTTTGGGTAATAATAAGGTGTCCCTTCTCGAGCTGTGTGCACGGCTGTTTCCTAGGCCGTATCCCTGGGTGTTTCCCCTTAATGTCTTTTGCATATAAATATAACTGTATATTTATTACACCTTATTATTCACCACAATCTACTAGCAATCATTGTTCAAATACAATGCCAAATTGTGCAGTCAACCAAGTCTCCACTAGGTTCATTTACAAGACAAACCTGCAAGCTGTCAAAAGGTGTTGATCACTGTGTTTAGTCATTAACTCATGTAAGGGGTTGAAATAATCATAAAAAAGCACAAGACTTCATGCCCAGGAATGGCTCTGCTCAACAAAGACAAATTTGGTTTTAGTAAAACATAAAGGAAATAAAATTATTTTATAATTACTGTCTTGATAAGCTGCTCCACAAATTTGAAAAATTACTTACCACATTATTATAATTGTTTCTGAACTCCCAGCAATGTTAAGTATAATTAAAAACTCTACTTTAATATAATGTGCACCTTACATGTGAAGGAAGGTGGTTATATGTGTACGGAGCTGACAGAATGTGAAATGTCAACATACAATTTGACCAGACCCCTCTTCCTTAACCCTTAAAGTCAGAGGTGCTGCCATATAGTGGCGGCAGCAGCAGTAGTTTGCTGAGGATGGTTTGATAGTTTCTGAACTTATCAAAGTTGCCAGGAATTACTTCTCTTAGTTTTAAGTGGTTTGAAGGTACTGTGTGTATTATGACGAGAAATTACCAAGGGTTGGATTCGAGTTCTACATTCCAATAAGTTCCATGCCCCATTTGATAGGGAACAATATCATTTGCTAGATTACTAGTTCTTCCGGAGCTCAGAGCATTATGTTTTGTTAAGTGTTCTGATCAGGTCTTGTATAATTTACTTAAGGAAGGTCAGAAAAAATCAGCGTTGAATGAAATGAAATGCCTCTTTTTGATGGGTCCCCTCGGTGGCTCTAAGGGAAACAGGGAGCCACCAAATGGGGCAGTATCAGAAAAATGCAATATATGTTTTATCAACAAACTTAATACAAACAAGAATTATGTGCCAATGTGCGCGTATATAATAAACATTCACTTTCTATAACTAGACCTTTACAACATCATCTTACCATTTTCTCCATCATCCTACAAAGCAACAGCAGTACAGTACATTCACACACTTACTGACCTGTGCTGGCAATTAGTCCTGAACACTTCTGCTTGATCCCCTGGACAGCGTCAAAACTCAACTCCATATATGACACTCTGGCAGACACACACTCCCCTATGAAAACCTATGAGGAAACATATGTCACTCACTGCAAACAGTGCATAAGCAAGATCAGCAACATCAATTCTCGATAAAAACACTAACCTTGTGTCTGTGGTCTGTATAATGGTTCGTCAGCATCACATACAGTTAACAGTGCTCAATTTAAGTGTTATATCACAATGAAATTGCCATGATAAAAATCTACATCTACTATCAACTTATGAATTTGTTGAAAACACCATTTCTGTCAGGTTCGTATAATAAATAATTGCACAGCTCTTTCTTATTTTAATAGAATGGGTTTTTAGCAATGAGGAAACCAAGATGGCAAGGGTGCACTCTGATCAGCTCAGTTTGGAGAGTTCTGTCAACAGAGCAAATTATTAAGTGAGGACAGAGTGTGCATTCTGTGCATGACTGCTCTCCTTTGGAATGATGTCGGATTAGCTTGTCAGACCTTGATCTTCATTCTGTCTTAATTGTGTTTATTATATAAATTGTTGCCAGATACCTTTATAGCCTGTTAGAAATGAATCCAAAATGATAATGTCTATTGTAAATATTTATTCAGTTCATTCGAGTTCAGATCCAGCTTTACGAGACTCAGGGGTCAAACAAAATGAACGTCACATGTTTTGTGTATGGCACACAAGTGGTGTGAACTTCTGTATAACAACAATTATTACAAGTCTGGATTACAAACCCAATAACTTTCCGACTTAAAATTTCCTAACTACTGTATAATAAATATTTTAATTAAGTATTATTTTAATAATACAAAAGAAGAAGGCAAAAGAAGTCTACTAGGAAATGCTATACAGTATGTATTTTATGTATTTTCATTCAGATTATTTTCTGCCTTACTGATCATATTAATGAATTGTTCAACATATTGTCATTTGTGGGCCACAACAACTAAAAGTTCATTTCAATTTTCAAGATCTGTAAATAAATGCTTGCAAGTGGACATTTGCTCTCTTCATAGTTATTCAAGTTCCTAATATAGTACTGGCATTTACCCAAGAAAAATAAGTGTTTTCAACAAATACATATACTGTACTCTATATATGCTTTCTCTCATATTATGAGGACCAAAAATACACGAATACAAATTTATATATACAGGAAAAGGTTTACAAAAATATCTATCTACACAACACTCATCTTATTGGCTTGTTGGACAGGAAAGGACAGATTCTGAAGCAATTATGTAATCTATTATTAGAGAGCAAGATAAAGCAACACAATAATTAAAGAATAGCACTGACTGCCTTGAAACTGTGTACGTGTACTTCAGTAAGAAGCACAATAAAAAAACAGGTTATGTACCAGATTAAGCTGATGTTAAGAATGGTAGTGTACACCTATTATGACTTGGCAGCTACCTTCCCCCCCTGCCCCTCTGATCCACACACCCGACAACCACCAGCATGTCTTAGCTACCCTGGAGCACTGCTCGCATGTATGCACGTACAAAATGAGGATTTCATAAAACCGGACCCAATACCAATTCCAGAGCATGCCATAGAATACACAGAGATATCTCAAGATAAAGTGAAAAAATTACTCGAGGAGTTAGGAAGAAATAAAGCAGTTGGACCTGATGGAGTTTCACCTTGGGTGCTGCGAGAATGTGCAACTGAGCTGAGCATTCCACTCCAATTAATATTCCAGACATCCATGTGCACAGGAATCCTAGAAGATATGTGGAAAAAGGCAAACATAGTACCAATCTGTTATAGAAAAAGGCAAACATAGTACCAATCTATAAAAATGGTCGTCGAGAGGAACCGAAAAATTATACACCCCTATCACTAACAAGCGTGGTAGTCAAAACTCTAGAAACAATAGTTAAAGCCAAATGGGTTGAACATAATGAGAGTAATTACATAATAACAGACAGACAGTATGGTTTTCAAACAGGAAGATCCTGTGTAACAAATTTACTTACCGAGATAATACAAGAAAGAAGTGGTTGGGTAGACTGTTTATCTGGACCTAAACAAGGATTTTGACAGAATCCCACACAAGAGGCTGTTCTGGAAACTGGAACATGCTGAAGGAGTGACAGGGAGACTTCTTACATGGACAAAAATTTTCTAACCGACAGACAGATGAGGGCAGTAATCAGAGACAATGTATCTGACTGGAAGAGTGTTACTAGCAGAGTATCACAGGGTTCAGTTCTTGCACCAGTAATGTTCATCATCTACATAAACGATCTACCAGAAGGAATACAGAACTATATGAACAAGCTTGCGGATGATGCTAAGATAATGGAGAAGATAGGAGACGCAGACGATTGTAATGCCCTTCAAATCTATCTAGATAAATAAGGGCTTGGAGTGTTAAGTGGCAAATGGAATTCAACATAAATAAATGCCATGTTATGGAATGTTGAATTGGTGAAAATAGACCACAAACACAACTTACAAATTATGTGGAAAGGAATTACAGAACTCGAGTAAAGAATGAAACCCAAGGGTGGTTTTGAATAGTAAGCTGTCACCAGAGGAACACAAAGAACATTGTGAGAGGAGCATATGCCTCTCTTTCCAACTTCAGACTTGCTTTTAATTATATGGATGGTGAAATACTAAAGAAACTGTTCATGACTTTTGTGAGACCAAAATTGGAATATGTAGCAGTTGTATGGTGCCCAAATCTCAAGAAGCACATCAATAAACTGGAAAAGGGGCAACATGCTACAAAATGGCTTCCGGAACTGAAAAACAAGTTACGAAGAGAGACTAGAGGCGTTAAACATGCCAAAACTAGAAGACAGAAGAAAGAGGTGATATGATCACCACTTAGAAAATACTAACAGGAATAACTAAATTGACAAGGAGGAATTCCTGAAACCAGCAACTTCACGAACAATAGGACACAGATCCAAACTAAGAAGACAGAGGTGCCAAAAAACTATTATAAAATTTTCTTTTGCAAACAGTGGTAGCTTCGGGGAGCCGGTCGGCTGAGCGGACAGCGCACTGGACTTGTGATCCTGTGGTCCTGGGTTTGATCCCAGGCGCCAGCGAGAAACAATAGGCAGAGTTTCTTTCACCCTATGCCCCTGTTACCTAGCAGTAAAATAGGTCCCTGGGTGTTAATCAGCTGTCACGGGCTGCTTCCTGGGGGTGGAGGCCTGGTTGAGGACCGGGCCACGGGGACACTAAAAAGCCCCGAAATCATCTCAAGATAACCTCAAGATAGACGGTTGAAACAAACTAAGTGAGGTGGTGGAGGCCAAAACCATTAGTAGCTTCAAAGCGTTATGTGACAAAGAGTACTGGGAAGATGGGACACCACGAGTGTAGCTCTCATCCTTTAACTACACTTGGGTAATTATGTGCTTCGCCCGGGGAAGTGGGGGGACCTCGCGGCTGAGTGGATAACGCTTGGGTGTCATAGGTTTAATGGCCCGGGTTCGATTCCTGGCAGAGGCGGCAACAAATGGGCAAAGTTTATGACCTACTGAGCTGGAACCTTGAAATGAGAGAAACACTTTAGATCAAAGTTAAAAAAAAAAAAAGTAAAAATTTGATCATAAAACCAACACCAATATATTTTGCTTTTCTATTTCAAGAAAGGAGCTGTCATGTTTTTGATTAAAATTATAACAGAGAACATAGAGAAAAATCTTCTCAATTAATAAGACATTGGTTAGCTAAATCAATAATTCCAACAATTTACCAAATACAATAAATTAATTGTATTAATATACAGTATTCTGGGCCTCAGGAAAGAGAGAAAGCACAGAGTTGATAATACAGAAAACCTATTACAATAGGTATTCCAGTTAGTGATAGTTACAGAGAAGGTCAAATATATCCATATTCAAATTTAGAAATAAATCAAGCGTTGTATGTAATGGAACACCGTTTTCTGGTGGGGCCCCCTAAGTATAGCTTCCCTGTGCCGAGTGTTGACCAAACCAAGTCTTAGGAAGAAGCACCAGGTCTCCAAGACCCACTCTTACTCACGGCAAGCCAGAACCACAATCTGGCTCGTTCACAAGACAAAGAGATCTTGGGATCCAAGATCTACACAAAACTTGAGAAAAAACCTGAAAACAAAACAAGCCACCACTTTAATGAAATTAAGAACCAGAAGGTAAACGATCATTAGCCAAATGTTGGCTAGCTACAGCCTCATAACTTGGGCTGCCACCTGGTGGCAGTCTGGCACAACATGGTTGGTATATTAATATCATGGTAATAATAATTTGCATCATTAGCTTTGGGTCCCTAATTTCGTCGAGGTAATTGCTCGTTTTGTTGCACTTATGATCACAGATTTTTTTACTTGGTTTGGGTAGATCTCTGATCTTCAAGCTCCCTTTACCTCATAAGGCAAGCCAGATCCAGGTCTTGGCTTGTGGTAATGGTGGGTATTGGATGACCGGTTCCAAATCCCAAGGCATGGCTTAACCAGCACTTAGCACAGGAAAGCAACTGAGGGGCCCTTCCAGAATAATATTTTAATACAGTTCCATGCAATGACAGTTACACAAATTTTAATATACAGAATATCCAAGAGGCAGGTTTTTGCAAAATGCCTGGTATATGCCTGGGGTTATGCAAAATGCATGTTTTATTTTTTATACTGATGTAAAAGGTGTATAAATACATACAGTATTATTACATATATTTTATATATATATATACAGTGGCACCTCGATTAACAAGTTTAATCCGTTCCGGCACCAAGCTCGTCATGTGGAAAACTCAGTCTTGCGAAACAACAACAAAACTGTCGTAAAAGGTGTCCGAGAACCAGCGGAAATGCTCGTTAATCAAGGAATAGCTCGTTAGTAGACAAATGTTCTGCAAGTGGCTCGCTCGTTACTTGAAATGCTCGTAGATAGAGCCGCTTGTTAAACGAGGTGACACTGTATATATATATAGTGCTAAATTTTGTTCTCATTTCATTCTAAATGATAACTGTATTTCACACCAGCCAGCCATATACCTATTCCATCCATAAGGAGTAAGAATAACATAAGCATACAACACAATTCACCAACCTCATTAAGAGCCAAGACTGGAAGTACTCTCCTTGCCATACCAGTCTCACTGCACCGAGGAACATCATCTCGTATTGTCCGTAGGTGAGGCTCCATATCCAGGTACCTGCATGTTACTCTCATGTTATGTGTAAAGATATCTCGCATGTCATAAGCTTTCGTGAGCTTATGGAATCATCACTCCGAAATTTGCAATACCTGTACAAACCAAACTCACAAAATAAAATTAGATGTTTTGATTGCGCGAGGGCGATCCAGGAATGCAGTCCTGTGCCAGCATATCTAAGGATACAAACAGGGTGACATACAGAGTGTGTGGGTGCAATGATTACACGATATTGTAAAGAACACGGTAAAATCCATTCCATATATATTTTGCTCTAGTACAAAACTACAAGAGTATCATTTGCAACTGACAGTATCACCTTGCAATAGGGAATGTGAATAGAAATTTGAGTGCAGCCATGTTTGTTAATTTTCAAATGACTTTTTAAAGTTTCCTTCTCCCCTTTACCCTATGACAATGTTAATGGTTCTAAAAATCCAGGGGAGCTATATGGCTCCAAAAACACTGGGGACATTTCTAGCCCCATAATATATGCATGCACAAGGCTTCAAGTTGATATTTCAAAGCATTCTTCAAACATCACATCGGCACATATATATCTTGGCTTATACTTTGAAATACTGTACATATATATCTTGGTCTATACCTTGGTATATATATCTTGGCCTATACCTTGAAATAGGCCAAGTATCTTGGCCAATACATTGGTATATGTATATACATTGGTCTATACCTTGGTATATATCTTGTAATATATCTTGGCAGTCAGGTCATGGCCAATGGGGTCAGGTTTGATTTCCTTAGCAGGACAGAAGCATTTAAGCCATATTTCCTTTCACCTGATGACTCTGTTAACCAAGCAGTAAAAATAGGTACTGGTGAGTTAGGCAACTATTGTGGGTAGCATCCCGGGAGAAGTCAGTAGTAGGCTTAGAGGATGGGGGTGACCCGGTATAAACCTAACAGGCCTATGGTAAACTACAGTAAACACCATAAAGTCAACCATACCCTGGAGTGAAGTTGACCAAGTCATTCCCATAGCCTAAAGTGACATTATAGGTACAGCCCAACATTGCAAACCCCACATTCTGTATAAGGAGTTTGTAGTTTCCCTTTCTGTACAAGGTATATGGGGTTTCTTATACAGTTTATCAAATCCCACGTGTGATAACTGTATAAGAAAGTGCCATAGAAAACAGCCGAAATCATATTCCCACTGCATGACCCCTTGAAGACCTGCTCTGTTCACCATGAATCAAGGAGACTCTTGCCTACACAATTCATCACTCGAGATGAAACCAGGTACTAAAACAACTACCAGTGTTGTTTCAAATTGACTTAACTAGGGTGGGCCTCATAACACACTCTTGAAAAAATATTGTGGGCTGAGAATAAGCATAAATGATATACAGATTTGAAAGTGGTAACGAGTCATTAAGCGTCAAAAATTAAAATTTATGAAAGGAGTGAAATGTATATAATAATGTAAATTTGAAGCATTAAATGTTGTAAAATATACTACAACTAATTATATTAAACATAGTGTGTCAGGATCTTTTAATTTATAAGAAATTTAACCTAATACCTTTACTGTACTACATTCCTGGACCTTCCAACATCACTGAAAAATACCTGTATTCATGGTAACGTAACTGCTGTTTATTAAGCTCCACAGGTGGTTTATAAATGTCCTCACCAATCAAGGTGACACGAATTCTGCTCCTGAATGTCCATCGAAACTTTCCCTGTAGAGTATAAAATCATGTGATAAATCATTTTCAGCCGATTATAATTTGAAATATTAATTTAAATAATTGTTAAAATATTTAATCTCAAAGTACAGTACAGTATCTGTATTGCAAGCAGGAAAATTCTGCACTAAAACTTTGAACTAGAAATAAATTGAACTTTAATAAAATATAGGTGAAACAAATTTTAGACTTTTGCCCTTTCTTAATTTGCTTGGGGAATTTTAAAATATTTGTATCTAATACAAATTTTCATATCAGAATGAACTAAATAAAACACACTGGCTCCTCAACTTAATTAACCAGTCTTCATGTCAATACTTTCACTCGTCTCGCCCAGAAAACTAAGTAAGACAGGCTCTTCATAGGTCCTTATGACCACAGTCTAATGTATTACCAACACAAAGGGAAGACTATAATGTCTCGGCTCTTGCAGTACAGTACTGTTAACCTAATCCCGACTTTACACAAGCAGCGAGACTTGCTTTTAATTATGTTGCCTATACAAAAACTCTAGGATATGATATAATATATATAATAGTGACAAAAAGTACTGTAGCTGTATGAGCAATAGCACTCATCAACAAACACGAAACAAAACAATGTAAAAATTTATACAATACATAAGAGAATGTAGCGATCTTGCACAGTACATTACTTTGTAATACCCTATACTGTACTGCAATGTACTCAAATTTCTTTGTTAATCATTTTACAGTTTCTAATTCACATATTAAAAAATATATTACATTACAGCATTTGCCATCTGCAAGCCACACTACTATTGCCAATTAAAATTTGCCATATGATGTTGCAAGTTATGTCACACCTTAACGTTGCACAATATGAAGCGACAACATTAGGCATAAACCGGTAATTAAGGAACAGCAAGAAAATTTTACCCCGCAACAATGATCATTTGTCTTCTTGGGTTGTTTCATTTCCTTCAATAAGCCATTGGTTTTGTTGTTTATGTTTTCTGGTGGATATTTCCTTGATTAGTGTTTGATCTGATTCCCTGCTCTCCTAGTCATGCAGAGCCAGATTCTGGTTCTGCCAGGTGACAGATAGGTTTTAAAGGCCTGCTGCATAGGGCAAAGGCTTGCTGGAACAAGAGTTAAGCTCGGGGTGCTCGGAGGAGCGAGAACCGAGCCCCGGGGTGCTCGGAGGAGCGAGAACTGAGCCCCGGGGTGCTCGGAGGAGTGAGAACTGAGCCCCGGGATGCTCGGAGGAGTGAGAACTGAGCCCCGGGGTGCTCGGAGGAGTGAGAACTGAGCCCCGGGGTGCTCGGAGGAGTGAGAACTGAGCCCCGGGGTGCTCGGAGGAGTGAGAACTGAGCCCCGGGGTGCTCGGAGGAGTGAGAACTGAGCCCCGGGGTGCTCGGAGGAGTGAGAACTGAGTTCGGTGCTTGGAGGAGCAAGAATTAAGCTCGGGGTGCTTCATTACATACATTTGATTTTTTTATGCAACTTCAAATTGATCACTCGAGTCTACTGTTATTTCTAATAGATTCTTCTTTACTCTTATGAAAGCTTTGTACATATATACTTCATTAGTTTTCCTCACATCCTAAATTTTGAGATATATACAAGAGTTGTTACATTCTTGTACAGCCACTAGTACGCGTAGCGTTTCGGGCAAGTCCTTAATCCTATGGTCCCTGGAATACGATCCCCTGCCGCGAAGAATCGTTTTTTCATCCAAGTACACATTTTACTGTTGCGTTAAACAGAGGCTACAGTTAAGGAATTGCGCCCAGTAAATCCTCCCCGGCCAGGATACGAACCCATGACATAGCGCTCGCGGAACGCCAGTCGAGTGTCTTACCACTACACCACGGAGACTGCTAAACAAACAAACAAATATCTAATAAATATCTAATAATATCTAATAAAAATAAATAATATTTTTTTACAAAACCTTTAAGTATGCAAATATCTAGAGAACAAAAAATAGTCACTTGCCTTCAAAAGTTTATCAACAGCCTCTTTGACATCAACAGAGAATTTTCTTGGAAGACACAACTGCCCTCTTGATCTTGTTGGATCAGAGTTGAAACCTATTAGAGGTTTCTTTCTGTCTAAAATTTTAGAGGCTGCAAGCAGGTATGTGCCATCACCGCCTGTAGTCACAATGGCGTCAGCCCACTCAATATTTGGCTCCGAGTAGTCAAACCGATACACAGTTTTTGTCTCAATGCCAGCGGCAGTGAAGACACTGTTGACCGTGTTTTCGACGCCCTAGAAAAACATGACATTAAAAATGTAATCTACGCAAATTGTAATTAAGCTCTGCAGCATGTATTCCATATATTTATTATAGACAAGAATCTACAGAAAATGCAATCCACAATAGTGTGGATAGTAACATACGTTCACTTCAATTATTGGAGATTTAAACTCGATTGGTTACCAGTCAGATGCTTCCAAGATCCTTCGATCCATTATAGCTATAAAACTCTGCACTGCAGTGCTTATCCTGACCTTTAGCACTTCCTAGAGGGCTATAACAGAACACATGGGAACTAGACAAGAAATATCTTTGTGATATTCCTAGAGATTCATAAAGCAGAAATGCTATGCAAATCAAGGGTTCCAAATTGTGAAATGACCTCCCAAATGTGATTTAAAAATTTTATATACCAAAAATGTAGTCTTATGCTTTTTATCATTGCCATCTAATTAATGTACTGTATATCATTTGCTAAATTTCTTATTCAAGTCATATGTGTTAGCTGGCTTCTTGTATATTAAGTTTTTTGTCATTAAACCTTTACATTTTTAACCAATTTATTTTATGTTATGCCCAAAATGCTTAGCAATTTAGTGGCTTTAATACAGTAATAATGCACCATTACATATTTTTAGCTGTTTAAATAATATTAAATACTATATCTGTACAATTGCTAAAACTACAGATTCTATAATGTAGGAATCTATGCCCATCATCATTATCACCTTTATATTGTATACCATTTGCTAAATTTCTTAAACATCTCAACTGTGTTAGCTTACTTCTCATTAATATCAAATGCTTACCCATTATACCTATAACAAATTATAACAAATTTTCTAAGTTTTACCCAAAACATTGTGTATTATTGGCTTTATTTAATATGTAACCCCTGTACACTGTACAGTACCTTCAAATATACCTCTGTATTATGCTCTTAAGTATTCATATTTTACAAAATATTATTATTATAATTATTCTGTAAGAAACTACAACCTAGTTGGTAGGATCATCTTGTATTTTTCAAGCCAGAGTTCTTATCTCCATTATGCTAAGTGAATGAAAAGAATCTATAGACTTGGGAGACTAGAGATGTTGTACATAATATTACAAAAAAAAAAAAAATTAAGAGGTGAATTTAATATCTGCAACCTCATTCTGTCTTCACAATTTCGCTTTGGTCTACTTCCTTAATCGTTCTTGGTAACCAGTCTAAAGATGTGATGCCACATTCACTTAACCAAGAGCTTCATTTACAATCTCAAATGTATCACCAAGCTCCACTGTCTTTCCCAAATATTGTTCTGCTTCTTATGATATTCTTCCAAAATTTAAATAATGCTCCATCAAACATAACTATGGTAATTAATTTTGATTTTATCAAAGGAATGCAGCCATTTATTCAGATAAAATAAATTGTAAGAGATTCTTTACCGCTACTGCTTAAATAATGGCTGCAACACCCTTATTGCACTCCCTTATTATCCTTTATTTTTCTCCCAAGCATCTCTACAATTAACAGTAGTGCATAATCTGAAACTAACCTTATGAATGTAATGATGATACAGCATTATATTATAGTCTGATCCTCGTGCTTGGAGACACTTCTCTAGTTGCCTCTCGGTCAGTTCTGGGTGACGACGCTTCTCAAACTCATATCTTGAAAGTTTGGTTAGAATGAGCACTTTTTTTGGGTTAAAACTCACCGATTCCAAGTGGGAGGGAGGGATTGCAGTATAGCTCCTTTTACAGCCACACACTGCTACTGTAAAGTTGCAAAAAAATAAAAATTCCGTTACTGTACTCATAACTACAGTAAATGGAATTAAGCACATCATCATTATTAACCCCTCAACTGCCCCAGCAAACAATTGTCGTTTTGAGTTTTATTTTTGTTTTAATTAGGCTATATTTTAATGTTTTTAAATGTTTTCATTATCCTTTGTGTTTAGAAATGAAAATAGTTTAGTTTGGAAACATTTTGACATTAACTTTACCTGAACATTTATAAAGCAACAAAAATATGCCCTTAACAATTGCACTTTGACGTTTTTGCCAAAAACAGGTGCGCAGTGCAGGGGTTAAAAATATTTTTTCTACGGATATTTTCCATTTTATGTAAATGCCTTCTGCCATTTATTCTAGAGGGTGAAGAAACAATTACTGTTTTCCATTATATTTTGACATTCCTTCAACAACATGACATCGTCAGGAATATACACATGACACATTATGGAATCATTATGGTTCTATCCAGAATCACCCCTAGATTTGTCACATTCGAACCACTAGGTTCGAATCCTCGTCACGGCCCTTGTGGATTTGTTTCTTTATCAGAATTTTTGAAAACCGCAACTTCAAGAACAAGAGAACATAGGGGTCAAACTCGGAAAACAAAGCTGCTGAAAAAAACTAAAAAGTGCACTCTTGCAAATGGAGAGTAAACAGTTGGAACAAGTTAAGTGAGAAGGTGGTGGAGGCTAAAACCGTCAGTAGTTTCAAAGTGTTGTATGACAGAGTTCTAGAAGATGGACACCACTAGCATCGCTCTCATCCTGTACCTACATTTAGGTAAATACACGAGACTGGTTATACCTATATTGATTATAGGTCTGAAAATGCATTTGCAAGCTGTCTGCTGCATGAAGTAAACCATGTCCCTCTAACATGGTCTAATGCATGCTAAGCATTTCATACTTCAGATGACTTATAAACCAATTTTCAGACCTTACTTTACCTAGCCAATATGATCAAAAACCTGTGCCAACATTAAAAAAATATGATGGAATCACTCCTCGTGCACACACAAATACATCTTATTTTTCTTAAGTTTGGTTAGGTTCAGTTTAGTTAGGTTTAGTCAAAAGTAGCGATGACCTAGATAGCTAAAAAATTTACTTAGGTCTTAGACCCAACCCAAGCTAAACAAACCCTTGATATATATTAGTTAAGTGTCAGTAGTGAAAGGTGATAACCACTACAAAATAGCCACCAACTGTAAAACAAACTCTCAAACAGTTTTAGAATTAAAATTCGAATGATCTAGTGTACAGTATGCCAAAGTAGTTCAAAATATCTCAAATAATACAGTTGCTTATTCTTCCCACTAAGTCCATCTTTGGATGAGAGGCTTTAAAAATGTGAATTACAGTATGTTCAAAATGAAAACGCCCGTTTCAGAAAAAAAAATCCCAAACGTGACGGCCACAGTCTCTAAACTCCTTTCACTAACTTAACTTTCTTGAAATATATTAAATTTCCCTGGTATAATTTGTCTTGCCTTTAAGATACTTTTGCTCATTACCTGTTCTGAGCATGGTAGCGAGCCTGCAGGTGAAGAGCGTCATGTTGTGTGGCCGCGGCGAGACCCGGTGTTGCTGGGCCACTTGCTGACCTCACTTCTTATCAGCTCCTCCTGCTCAGTTTCCCTTGGAATTTTCATTACGATCTATTTAATTAATTTTATGTTATATTCGCATGAATTGCATTATGACAATGTGTTTTGGAAATAAATGTAATATGAGGACATTAGTTAAGACAAAATTTCTTAAGATATTTGTATAATAATTTACCTGAAGGTCACTATCGCTATAATAATAATAATAATATTTATTTAGGCAAGAGTACATACATCATACGATACGTGAATAGTGGAGGATTCAGAAGTAAGATAAGAACAGTGCCTAAAGCCACTAATACGCAGAGCGTTTCTGCCATAACATAAATATTAAAGGAAAACAATATATATGATTTATCAACCAATCCTCAGGGTCCATTCCATCCAGCGGTCGACCCTAAAGACACATCCATCAATTTTAACATGCTGTTCGTTCAAAGCAGGAATTTTCTCAAATATAAATTAATATTATAATATATTAGCATATTGTGCATGTATAGGCATAGGTTAGGTTAGGTGTTTAGGTTCTATTGGCGATTATTTGTATTTGTAATACGTGGATGAAACATTTATAGCATTGTGGTTTGATCAAAATTCGCAGGTACAGCCCCGCTCCTATGCCAGGTAAGTCCACTACGGGCTCACCATAGCCCATGCTACTTGTAACTTTTTCTTCTGAGTAGCTGAATCTAAAACAACAAAGAAAATTCGTCAGTGAAGCACTTGTTCCGGAAGTGTTCGACCGTCAGAAGTTGTGAGTCATGTGTAAACCGTTTTTCATTCTTTCATACCAGCACGCAACCCGTCCTCGACTCAAGTCCATTACATCCAGCGGTCGCCCCCCAGACGCATTCATAAATTTTAACTTGCTGTTCATTCAAAACGGGAATTTTCTCAAGTATAAATTAATATTATAATATATTAACATAATGTGTATATATAGGCATAGGATAGGTTAGGTTCGGTGTTTAGATTCTGTTGGCGATTATTTGTATTTGTAGTACGTGGGTGAAGCATTTATAGCGTTGTGATTCGAACAAAATTCGTCAGTGAAGCACTTGTTCCGGATATGTTCGAACGTCAGCAATTGTGAGTCGTGTGTAAACCGCTTTCCATTCATAAACAGGGGGTTTGGTGGGTGCATGGAATCACTTTTGGATCTTTGTTTGGAGGACGGGCTGCCAGCCCGTCCTTCAAACAAAGACCCAAAACTGCAGCCTGTCCTCCAAACAAAGACCCAAAAGTGATTCCATGCACCCGCCAAACCCCCTGTTTATGAATGAAAAACGGTTTACACACGACTCACAACTGATTTTTTTCGTTCGAACACTTCTCGAACAAGTGCTTCATTGACGAATTTTGTTCGAACCACAACGCTGTAAATGCTTCACCCACGTACTACAAATACAAATAATCGCCACAAGAATCTAAACATCTAACCTAACCTAACCAGGGAGTCGGTCGGCCGAGCGGACAGCACACTGGACTTGTGATCCTGTGGTCCTGGGTTCGATCCCAGGCGCCGGCGAGAAACAATGGGCAAAGTTTCTTTCACCCTATGCCCCTGTTACCTAGCAGTAAATAGGTACCTGGGTGTTAGTCAGTTGTCACGGGCTGCTTCCTGGGGGTGGAGGCCTGGTCGAGGACCGGGCCGCGGGGACACTAAAAGCCCCGAAATCATCTCAAGATAACCTATGCCAATACAGGCACAATATGCTAATTTATAATATAATATTAATATATACTGTATTTGAGAAAATTCCTTTTTGAATGAACAAACATATACATATATCAATGGTCCCTTTATAGAACATGTGATTCAAGAAGAGGACCACAACAGTCTGTGTAAAAGGCAGTTCACATATACGGTGAGCCAGTTACACGGTTGCTAATCCTGCTCCACACCCACCCAACTGGGCGGCAGCTTTACAGTCATGTGCAGCATTACCGGCAGTACGCAAACTTTGGATACTTCGCTTCGATACAGGTACAGTTTAGCCGAGCCTGAGCCTATATAGCAGTGGTAACATCTAGAAGTCTGTTAACCATATAGGATGATCCATATATGTGCGGTTCTTCCTGCACAACAGAATGATGATAGATGGAGTAACTGATGTGAATTTCACTTTGCCTCAAGTCTACGAGATTTTGGTTGTTGTTCTCGGAATATTACTGCCCTCAGCCTGCTCTAAGGCAGTCCAAGATGGTAATAATTTTCCTCTTTACGAGGAAATGTGTCGGTTAATTCATCAGTTTTATCAGGCATTCGGAGACCAATATGGGTTGGAAGCCACAGGAGACAAACTCTGACTCCATCATTGATTATTTCATTATATCTGTGTCTAGCTTGAGTCACAAGTATGTTAAAGTTATTCCTTGGGGACGTGAGTGCAGTCAAGGATGACAAGGAGTCACTTACAATTAACGTGTCAAGTTTGGACTCATATACTGTACTTGTTCGAGCGCAAGAATTATGACAAACAGTTCTGTTTGAAGATTGTTGTTGTTGTTATAGATTCAGCTACTCGGAACAAGTTCCAAGTAGCACAGGCTATGGTGAGCCCGTAACTTACCTGGCACAGGAGCGGGGCAAGTAGCACGGGCTATGGTGAGCCCGTAGTAGACTTACCTGGCACAGGAGCGGTCTGTTTGAAGAGTGGAGGCCGTTATATATACGTGCTCCACACTCATAGGAAGTTTAGTTTAGTTCATTTATTATGCACCCCATACCCATCTTGTGGGCGGTAGTGGAAAGGGTTACAGAGGCACATATTGGGCTCAGGGACTGAACCCCACAATTCATTTAGCTAAGCAAGTTACAGTCTTGATGAGCTAGTTACAAAATTCATTATAAGTCGTCACATGATCAATGGGTTCGAGATCGATCACAAGTACAGTTTCTAAATTAGGCAACAGACATATGTGGAGAGCTAGTGTCACAATTGATATATTTGTCCTGCACACCGCCCCCCATCCAGTGGGCAGCGGTGGATAGGTTACAATCACTTAGTTACTACCTACAATTATCATTGTAGGTAGTAACTAAGTAACTAGGTAGTAACATTGAAAATTATCTGTTAGATTAAGGACCTGCCCGAAACGCAGCGCGTACTAGTGGCTTTATATGAGTGTAAATACTGTACTATGCTATGTATTCTCACAAACCCAATGTACCTTCTTATATATAAATAAATACAGCAGAGACAATTATATAAGGATTGCTCATAGGAATAGGAGCCATCTCTCGCTGTCACAACAGCTGCACTTCCAGCTGCATCACAGGATTGATGCAAGGAGCCATCAGTGTAAACTTAATGGGAATATTCTTTAAACTACATAGGCAATATAATATTTATTAGTTGATGGAGAGAATTGAAATTATAAAATGTTTGTGTGACATTTGGAAACTGTAAACCTTTTAACAGTAAACGATAAGTTATTTTAAATTGAAGAAGGGATTAAACAGATGATATTCAACTCCTGCATTAAATTTTGATACTGCATTTATTAATAATATTACAGGTTTAGGTATTAATGATCACAATAACAGCGAACGCAGGTTGACATGTAGGATGAGAAGAGGTGAGCAATTACATAGTTAATTAGGTAGCTCTTAGGCTCTCTAGGTAGTCTTTTAGGCTTTCTCTTAGCTCTTAGGCTCTCTTGGGCAGTTAATTAAGTAGATTTCCTCTTGAGGAGTTAATTAGCTAGTTTTTAGGCTCTCTTTTAAGCTGGGTGAGAGAAGAACAGTCTTTAATGTCATCAGGAAAGTCATTCCATAGTTTAGGACCCTTGATTTGCAGAGCATTTCTGCTATGGTTAAGCCACACTCTTGGAATATCAAAAATATATTTGTTTCTCGTGTGGTACTCAAGGGTTTTGTCAGCCCTCTTATTAAAAGCACTTAAGATCAGGATTAGCATTACAGTGCAGAGTGTAAAGTACACTTGAGAGAATGTCCAGTGACTTAATATTTAGTATCTCTATAGTCTCTTCGGTGAGGACAGGAAGCCGGCGGCTTGTCAAATGCTCCATCATTTATTGTGATGATTTTATCTATTTAGTTAGATCTTAAATTGTAGCAGAATTTTGGCATTTACGGTAGAACTTTAGAGATGATAATCTGAGGCTATGAAGAACAAATTACAACAGGTATCATAACATTGGGAGGACCAAGAGGTCGTAGTACCACATATAATACTTCCCACTACCAAGAGACCCAGGCAGGAGTACGACAAATAGAATAGGGGGAGGGGGTTAGTACTTTAATACAACACAACTGCTGCCGCCAGTAGGTATGGATTCTGACCATTAATCATGAGAGACTTCAACCATTGCAACCTATCCACTTAGACTGGTCAGCAATATCACTTCTAGCATGGTCGACGTTCGATCCCCGATGTTGCAAGTATTTGGGCACCGTTCCTTTACCCCGTTCTTATATCTCATCTTCTAATCTGTTCTTATCTTTCAAAGTGCTACAGTATATATAATCATACTGAATTAGCGCTTTATTCTGATAATTAATTGCCTTACCTTCAATCATGGCAAGATAGCTTGGGTGAACGATCTCTCATATCGACTGAAGATGCAAACTATATTGATGGGAAAACTAGGAAGAGGTGAGATAATTTCTATTAGGCATATCATGTGAAACATTTCAGAGATCACATCACACCCAGAGATCAATCATGCCTTGTGTACTCACCTGACACAACTAGGTGAGTACTCTAGACATAATTAACCTATATCAACCTACAAGTGTCAGGAAGCAGTCGACTTTGTTTTTTCCTTGTTAAACGAGGGAATTGTGAGAGCCGCACGATTAACCCATGGTTTAACCATGCGCATTGAGAAACAGAACAATCAACTACGAGAGCATGGGAAAACTTCAGGAAGAAAATAATAACATAGAAATGAGGTGCGTACTAGAAGGGGTGAAATTATAATTTGAAAACGACGTAGTAAATAAAGCAAAGACTCGACCCAAGTTGCTACACAGTCAAATCACGATGAAAGCAACAGTTGTGAAACAGGTGATGAAATTAAGAATATAGGGAAGTGACAGGAATATTTGTGAGGTTCCAGCAGGTCTTCGTAATAGACCAAGGGAAACTGAACATGAATTGAGTGTGATGGTCTCAAACAAAACAGAACTGGAGGACCTTGAGATTACCAAATACCAAAGATGAAGTGCGAGGCATCTGCTGAAGGTGAAGACGGCTATAAGGCAGTGTGACCTGATAGAATCTCACCATTGATACTAAGACAAGGAATGGAAACCTCATAATGTCCGCTTACTATGAAAAATAATGTCATTGAAAACATGGAAACTTCAAGAAAGTTGGAAGGGAGCCAGTATAGTGTCAATATACAAAATTGAAGACTGACAAGCGTCACAAAACTACAAGTCAGTGTTCACAACTTACTTACCATCCAAGGGATCAAGGTGAGAAGACCGTAAGGAAGATACTGGAAAAACATCTGGAGAGAAGAGACTTAACAATAATAGCATGGGTTATGGCAGGGTAAATCGTGCCTTACTGTGTGAAATAAATCAGACGAGACCCACTACCAAACCATTGCCAGCCGCATTATGGCCTGCAGTATAGGCTGCAGTGTAGCCTGCAGTTTAGGCTGCAGTGTGGCTGGGACAACTAGAGCCTCCGAGCTGCCAGGAGGAGAGGTGTGGTCAGGTGTACAGGGACGAGTGATGACTGACCAGCTCGACACACTACAGAATCCCACCTCAACCTCCCTCAACGAATCTAGCAGCCTAGCTAGTTCCCGCTCCTGGGCTGGCAGAGGTGGGCGGTGGACGCGCGGCCGCTAGGCACATGTGGCTATGCCAGGTGTAACATGTGTTGGTGCCACATATGATGAGTGGGAGACCGATAAAGGGACCAGTTACAGGTAGAGCTCTGAGCTGGCGTCCGGTCAGTCTCTCGGCCACTGGACGGACCGTCAGTCCAAAAACTGGTTGCCCATCTATCCGATAATCTATTCAGTTGCAGATCTATACAGCAATATATTCAGTTGCAGATCTATACAGCAATATATTCAGTTGCAGATCTATTCAGTTGCAGATCTATACAGCAATCTATTCAGTTGCAGATCTATACGGCAATCTATTCAGTTGCAGATCTATACAGCAATCTATTCAGTTGCAGATCTATGCGGCAATCTATTCAGTTGCAGATCTATGCGGCAATCTATTCAGTTGCAGATCTATACGGCAATCTATTCAGTTGCAGATCTATACAGCAATCTATTCAGTTGCAGATCTATGCGGCAATCTATTCAGTTGCAGATCTATACGGCAATCTATTCAGTTGCAGATCTATACAGCAATCTATTCAGTTGCAGATCTATACGGTAATCTATTCAGTTGTAGATCTATACGGTAATCTATTCAGTTGAACTTCTATCGAGTCATCATCTATTCAGTTGTCCGTTTATTCAATAAGGTATTAATCTGTTCATCTTTTTAGCAATCTATTCAGCTGCTCATCTATCCAGTGTTTATCCCATTATCCACGTGTCAAGTCCTATGTCCTGCTCTTATATCCTATAAGCTGTTGTCCTTTGTGTGTGTTACACTAGACCTTATAAAGGTACCGGCTGGACCATTCTTTAACCACGAGAAGAAAAATAATAAAAAATTCATTAATTTTTTCCAGGGTACTGGAGTAGACGACTGCTGATGCCGGTTAGTAGGCTGAGAGCTTTCCCTTCCCAGAACTCACGGTAAGCTTCACTTTACTAGTTTTCCCTTCAACCCGACTTATCAGTTGGTTTACAACCAGATTCCCAATTACTGGTGTATGAACAGGGGCGAACAGTTAAGGACTGGCGACAGGTATTTACAATTTGAGATTAGCCCTGTCGTCTCTGGTTCGTTGTGTTGTGTTGTTAGTCCTGAGGTATGATTCACCTCATGGTTTTTTCCATAATCCGGGACAAAAAAGTCTGTTAAGCTTATTCAGGCCCCCTCCCCTAGGCTAACTACTTTTCCAGGATACAAACCAAAATAATTTTACTAATTCCTGGGTACCTTTAGTCACTGCTATATGAACAGAGGCATCAGATGAATGGAAAATTTCCTGACCGTTTCGGTCCCACCCTGGGATTGAACCCGGGACCCTCGGTTGTGAGCCGAGGACGTGGAGAACTGTGCTATAGGACCCCTTTGAAGGCGAGGTGTACATGCTTGGATGAGGGCGCACCAGAGACTCCTGTACCTCAATCTCCACCTACCTGTCCTTGAAATCGACGGTTCTTTTAATTATTCCTAAGGTTAGGCTTTAACCTCAGCTCCTACTAGTTGAGAAACTTTCAATACTTTGGATCATAGTTCTTAGGTACTTTTCTACATCAATCGGCTGTGTGGTTGTGTTGTTGATATGATAGTTACGATGTGCATTGTTATGCCCTTTATGCAAGGTATTAAGAAATTAAGAAACGTTCGCCAGTACATTTGTAGAGTTGATGTAGTCGTTTTGAGAGGCCTCAAATTTATATTTAGCCTTACCAAAGATCTTTGTGTCATCTATAAATTTGATGATGTGGTTTGGGATTTCGTGACCTATGTGGCTGTCTCTTCCGCTCGCCAGACCGCCTCACACTCGCCTGTTATTGGTGTGCAAATCCTCCAGCACCGTGGACCACAAGCCTAGCGCTGCACCCTAGGATAACAATAAGGACAAACATTACTCAACACAGATATATTGGAAAATGTTGAAAACCGAGTGAGACTGTAAGCGTGGTGATGGGTCAACTACAGCAAGAGCTACAGGTGGACATTCAGCCTAGAAACGTGCAGGCACCTTGTAGAGTAGGAAACGAATATGTCACCGGTGTAAATAACAGGAGCGTTCGTGTTAAACTAGATAGAGAAAGAGTAGAGGCGCTCTCTACTTGGTAGAGGCACTGTCTCCCGTAGAGAGGGTGAATATATTAATGAATGCCTAGCCAGACACAGACAGCGACAAGCTCGTCGTCGCAATCAAGGAGTGATCAAACAGTACTTTAATTCACACGATAAAATAATACACAGGAAGATTGATAATAAAAAAAACTGTGAAATAACTAATGATGATCACTTCAAAACTAAACTTTCCTCAGCCAATGTCTGATCAAGCAGTGATCGCCTCCAAGTCACCTCTGCTTACCCAAGACACTCCATCATCTCGCCTACAAACTACAGTGTACATCACCTAAGGCTCTCGCCTGACTCTGATAAGCAGCAGCTCGCTACCATTATATTGTCCAATACTTTGAACGATTATCACTAGAACCAATGTTCCCACCTTACTCATAATATGGTTTTGTAATTTGTGTTAGGGCGCCGAGCATACAGGGCATAGTGGTTAGTTGTTGTGTCGGTGCAAGGGCGGCCTCCACACTCTCCTGACTGCTGGTAGGGTGCTCGAGCGGCCAGGTGTGATGGGCCAGGTGTGATGGTCAGGTGTGATGGTCAGGTGTGATGATCAGGTGTGATGACCAGGTGTAATGGCCAGGTCTGATATGAAACATGTAATATGGGAGGTTATGAGTGTTAGTATGTCTTGCATAATTATATCTGACCTGCGAATTGCAATGAGTATCACTTGACCAGCAGTCGGGCCTACGGCGGCCTTATTTACGGCAGTTAAAACATGTTGGTGGTCACAGGCGTTGATGGTGAGGAGAGTCAGTCCTGGCGTGTGACCCTGGACCACATGAGGGCGACCATGGACCACATTAGGACGGAGTCTCAACCTTAGTAGGGTAAGGTAACAACGTTCACTGGCTTATATAGCGTGTTTACACTGAACACTGGGTCTACCCAGAGTTTTGGGTAGTCCCATTACTTCAGTCGTTCTGTGGAATCTACCATCTGATCAGTTGTCAAAGAATGTTTGCAGAACCACATTCTTTATCCTCTATGTCTTTCAGTATTGCTTGAGGATCATGGCGATGCAAGGCACCGAACGACAGTAAGCTACACACATTGCCTCTACCGAGGCTTCCATGTTAAAACCACCCACAGCCTGTCACAGCTGATTTCAATCCTTTATATAATAAATGTAAACCCAATTGCGAAAACACTGCTCCTTTCACAGGTACGCACCACTGCATTTTCCATTTGACGAACCACACGGAAGGGGTCCCGGTCTATAGCTGTTAAATACCTCTTACCAAAGTATATCTTAAAGTCTTCCCACTTGGTGATTTTGTCACCGGTTTTATACCGGTGATTTATGGTATAAATTTATAAAAGTTATTTATATCACCGGCGTTGCCATACTGATAAGGTCTTCACCCAGTTCTCCTGAATAGTACATTGCATTTCTACCTATAATTTCTCTAAGACAAAAAGCTGATGTACTGAAAATAGTAGCTGCTTGTGGGATTGACGTGATGTCCCGTTTTCTGTTCGTGAGTCCTCGGATTTTTCTGGCAAGGTTAGCACCAATTGATGAAAAGAAGCAATTGAATTCAGTTGCAATATCTAAGTCTGTTGCAAGAGTGTAATCATCATTAGAGAGTTTTAACTGCTTGTTATATGATTGTTGTTTAGTCCCTAAGATGTTAGAGATGACCTTCCATGTACTTTTCATATTTCCTTTTGCTTCTTTAAATCTATTATCATAAAAGGAAACTTTGGCTCTTCGTATTATATTGATAAGCATTGATGAGTATCGCTTAACTTCTTCTTTTGTAACTAGGCCAAACCTATGTTTTTTTTTTCATTTTCGTGTTCCTTGTTAATTGCTTTAAATATGCCACTTGTGAGCCAGGGGTTGTTTAATGTTTTGCCAGTTACTTGCTTAGTGAGTAGAGGACAGAGAGTGTTGTAGAGGCTTTGAGTTTTGGAGAGAAAGATGTCTGCTAATGAATTTATATCCTGTGTATTGTTGAGTTCAGATTCCCAGTTTATATTGTGAAGTGCGTTTATGAGGTTCCCTATTGCTGGTTTGCTGTGTTGTCTAAGGGTAAGTCTACTTGTAACCGAGAGTGTCATGTGCATGTTGACCAGACCACACACTAGAAGGTGAAGGGACGACGACGTTTCGGTCCGTCCTGGATCATTTTCAAGTCGATTCTTTTCCAGCCCTGTTATGTGCATATTTGCTGAGAGAAAGGTATGATAGTGATCGGTTGTTCTGTCAGTGATTATACCAGAGACAAGAGGAAGGGGCTGTTATATTCGTCCATATGTGGTCTAGAGTTGTAGCAGATGTTTTGTAATTCGCGAGGGCTTGGTGACTGTGGGGATTAGCATACAAGAGTTCATGCTATTTAGGAAGTATTCGGCTTTGGGAATATTTTGTTGACAGAGGTCAATGTTGAAGTCACCTCCTCGGATGATGTGATTTTTGTTGAGTTTGTTGTTTATGATTAAGCTTCTTGTATTACCTGAGAAGGTAGTTGTATTAGTATTGGGAAATCTATAAATAGCTACAATAGTTATTGACGAATTAAGGAATTTGACCGAGAATTGAGCAAAAGGTACATTCACAGCAGCCATCTCTATTGCTAATAACACTTGTGAAATTGAAGTTATCTTGATAAGAGATAACTGTATCACCTCCTTTTTTGTCAGGCCCGCAGTTGTGAATGGCTTTATATCCGGCTTTATAAGTTATATAGTTGGGTATGGTCTTTACTTAGCGATGTTTCTGTTAAAAAGATGAAAGATAGTTTATAGCCTAGTGCTTTAAGTAGCGCATTGATGTCATCAAAAGGTTTACCAAGTGATCTGACATTTGAATACTGACAGATTAATGTTATTTTGGAATTTGTTTTGTACAAGGTTTGTTGTATAGTAACTGCAATAGTGATGATCAATGTGCTGGTTATTGTAGATGTGTCATAGCAAATATAATTCAGGGTCAATGGTAGTTTGCATATAGTAAGAATGGAGAAGAATTTGGGGATACTCTGATTAGGATATTGGGGAGGTGTGTGATAATGGAATATAATAAACAATTACAATAAAAATTCAGATTAAAAATAATCACAGTGAAATGAAAGTGGAGGACAAAAATGAAGCATATGATTAACAATAAAATAAACTTAACAAAATGACTGAATTTACACTATAATAAAATAATAATTGAAATACACAAATTTCAGTAGAAAATAAAACTTGGGAGCAATCACAAAAAAATCTAGATATAAAATAATTATAGCCAAAAAATGCAAATACACGTTTAATAGGAACAAGTAAAGGTAAAATAAAGATCACTGTAATTAGACACCATCAATAGTGTCCAAGAAATGTGTAAGTACTTCATTCATAATGATGTGCTGTCCGAAATCTTAGCGAAGTATCCAAAATTTGCTTACTGTAGGTAATGCATGCACATGACTGTAAAGCTGCCGCCCAGTTGGGTGGGTGTGGAGCACATAACTGTAAAGCTGCCACCCAGTTGGGTGGGTGTGGAGCACATGACTGTAAAGCTGCCGCCCAGTTGGGTGGGTGTGGAGCACATGACTGTAAAGCTGCCGCCCAGTTGGGTGGGTGTGGAGCACATGACTGTAAAGCTGCCGCCCAGTTGGGTGGGTGTGGAGCACATGACTGTAAAGCTGCCGCCCAGTTGGGTGGGTGTGGAGCACATGACTGTAAAGCTGCCGCCCAGTTGGGTGGGTGTGGAGCAAGACTAGTAACATTACATCATAGATGTAAAGTGCCTTGTATAGTGACTGTTGTGAGCCTCTTGTTGAATCACTTGTGACACAAAAGATTATTGATGTGTGTATTTGTGTGGGTGATTAAATATGTATGTGTATGTATATATGTATACGTATGTATATGTACATGTATGCATGAGTATGTGTACATGTATATATAATATTAATAATTTTGTAACTAGCTTCAAAAGATTGTTATTTGCTTAGCTAAACGAACTAGAGGGTTCAGTTCCTGAACCGATTATGTGCCTCTGTAATCCTTTACACCACCGCCCACGGGATGGGTATGGGGTGCATAATAAAGAAAGAAATTGAATTGAATTAGACAAGAAGGATACATATATCAAGTAAAAAAAATAAAAATTGACAAGAATAATACTAGATTAATATTCTTTATATAATAATTATATAATTAATTATAGTTATTAATAAATAACTATGGCAGAAAATTCAAACATAATAGAAACAAGTTAAAAAATGAAATAGGAATCAGTGTAATTAATAAGATTTTAATCAGTATAAGTTGGATACAGATGACAAGTAAAATTAAGGATTCAATAAAGATTGACAAGAATAATATTGAATAAGATTATGACATTAATAAAAATACAAAGTTAATTTTAATTAATTAATACTGACTAAATTACTACTGATAATAAAATGATACAAACGAGTAGGCTTTTCCTAAGGTACTGAGATTTCCTAAGGTCACTTGAAAATGGAGACTTTATTGAGAAGTTAGGAACTTTTATGGATTATAGCATTATAAAAGCATTATAAATAATGCTTTTATGGAACATTATTTAACCCGAAGAGCAGAAGACAGCATCTTGGTCAAGGTTAGACTGGTTTTCAGTCATGCCACTTTCTGCTTCTTGAATTTTTCTTGAAGTGCATCCATTCGTTGACTACTCGTACGACTATTTCCTTAAATTCCTTTGACTTGTTTGTGCTTCCAGCTTCCACCTGTGTCCTCTTGACCTAATTTCTCTGAATTTGAAGAAGCTATCATTGCCCACCTCCTCTATACCCCTCATTATCTGTCATGTTGTGATCATAATACCCTGGGTTCCGTCTATCCTTCAGGGTTGTGAGATTTAGTTCCACTAGCCTATGTTCGTAGCTTCGCCCTCTTAGCTGTTGCACCTAGCTTGTTCCAAACCTTTGAACTTTTTCAGTTTGGGTTCTGTGCTTTACAAGGTACGAACTCCACGCCGGTGCTGTGTATTCCAGTATTGGGCCAACAAATGGTGTAGTTGTTGATTTAGGCTTTGGGAGGCAGCAGGTGTGGTGGAGGATGTGTGTGTGGGAGGGAGGTGTAGTGAAGGATGTGTGTGAGAGGCAGCAGGTGTGGTGGAGGATTGTGGTGTGGGAGGCAGCAGGTGTGGTGGAGGATGTGTGTGTGTGGGAGGCAGCAGGTGTGGTGGAGGATGTGTGTGTGGGAGGCAGCAGGTGTGGTGGAGGATGTGTGTGTGGGAGGCAGCAGGTGTGGTGAAGGATGTGTGTGGGAGGCAGCAGGTGTGGTGGAGGATTGTGGTGTGGGAGGCAGCAGGTGTGGTGGAGGATGTGTGTGGGAGGCAGCAGTGTGGTGAAGGATGTGTGTGAGGCAGCAGGTGTGGATGTGTGGTGGAGGATGTGTGTGTTGGAGGCAGCAGGTGTGGTGGATTGTGGTGTGGGAGGCAGCAGGTGTGGTGAAGGATGTGTGGGAGGCAGCAGGTGTGGTGAAGGATGTGTGGGAGGCAGCATGTGTGGTGGAGGATGTGTGTGGGAGGCAGCATGTGTGGTGGAGGATGTGTGTGGGAGGCAGCAGGTGTGGTGGAGGATGTGTATGGGAGGCAGCAGGTGTGGAGGATGTGTGTGTGGGAGGCAGCAGGTGTGGTAGAGGATGTGTGTGTGGGAGGCAGCAGGTGTGGTGGAGGATATGTGTGTGTGTGTGGGAGGCAGCAGGTGTGGTAGAGGATGTGTGTGTGTGTGTGTGTAGGAGGCAGCAGGTGTGGTAGAGGATGTGTGTGTGTGTGGGAGGCAGCAGGTGTGGTAGAGGATGTGTGTGTGTGTGTGGGAGACAGCAGGTGTGGTGGAGGATGTGTGTGTGTAGGAGGCAGCAGGTGTGGTAGGGGATGTGTGTGTGTGTGTGGGAGACAGCAGGTGTGGTGGAGGATGGATGATACAAATCCCAAGTTGTGACTGTGAGAGAGTAGCATTAACATGCTGGAAAACTACAACAAAATTATTGCTGAAGTGGAAATAAAGATGACGTTTTAGCAGAAGGAGAGCGGGGGGTGAGTGGCAGGAACAGAGGTTGAGGAAGGATGGAGATTGATGGTAAGTACTGGCAGAAGAGGCTGTCATCAACTGGTGGAGACGACAGCAACGGAGTGGTGGAGAAAAGTAGGTGATGGAAGATGGAAGGGGAGAGAGAGAGAGAGAGAGAGAGAGAGAGAGAGAGAGAGAGAGAGAGAGAGAGAGAGAGAGAGAGAGAGAGAGAGAGAGAGAGAGAGAGAGAGAGAGAGAGAAGGGGGGAAGCAGCAACAGGGTGGTTGGGGGATAGGGGAACATGGGGGTGGAGAGGGTGTGAGGGGCAGCTAGCTTGCAGCTCAGTTCACATTCAATGTTGGTTCGTTCAGGACGGACACCTGGCTAGTGGCGGCGTGAGTTGCCATGCTTCACTGGCAAGCATTCCACAACGATGATGGACATTGGTGAGTGTTGCTCTAATTCTACTGATCTACACGTCAATCATAAAAATTGTATTTCGAAATATTTATGCACGTCATGTTCACTCGTTGGACAACATACACCAGCAGAGTGTTACAGTGTTAAATGTTTATAACAGTGATTTGTGTATCATGTCTGGGCTTCATGGTGTTGTGTGTGGTATATTATACAAGGCATAATTTGCATTCGATTAATGTTATTAGGTTTTTGTTGTAAGTTATTGTTAATGAAGACATCTACACCCGAAATTACAAGTATATCACAGTCCTATTCGAATGCAGGAACTTTATATAATATTTACAAGTGCCTGTAACACAGGTGGATTTCATTATTTCTGGATTAATGGGAAACTTAACACATAAATCGAACATTGCCTGCCCTCGGAGCCTAATAAATATCATTAGTCCTCGTATAATGTGTGTGATTAAATATATATCCCTCGCACAGCTGTAAAAATTTCTTACGCATATTAAAAAGTTACAAGTAAGGACTTATCACGCAACAAATCTACTCACCCCCCCTATATATGGTAGCCTATCAGTACACCAAAATATTACTACAGTACTCTGTTTCTTTCTGTAAAAATACCACAATTTCCACGTTCGACTCAGTATCAACGATACGAACGTAATAGAGGGAAGTATATAGTAGCAATAGTGACGCTATCTGATAAGCGGTTTATAAGGTAGCGGCTTGATTTATAGTCTCGAGGATGACTGTTCGTACGGCCACGGGCAATGGACGTACTCTACATGTAATGTGATCATTAATTGTTATTTTTTTAACTTGCTACTTCAATATTTTGAAGTTTTGTTAAATAAATATTATAATAAAAATGATTGAGTTTTTGAAAAATGGTGTATATATATATATATATATATATATATATATATATATATATATATATATATATATATATATATATATATATATATATATAATATATATATATATTAGTATATTTTGGTAGCAGTCTTTCCTGTAGACATATATTATTAAATATGACCGAAAAAGTAAGATTAATAATTCTAACACGAATTTTCTCTATCTTTCTTACATTTCTATTCACTGTTGATGGTAATTCAAAGATCAATTCTCCAAAATTCGACAATGAAAAAAAAAATGAATTTTGGAGAATTGATCTTTGAATTACCATCAACAGTGAAAAGAAATGTAAGAAAGATAGAGAAAATTCGTGTTAGAATTATTAATCTTACTTTTTCGGTCATATTTAATAATATATATATATATATATATATATATATATATATATATATATATATATATATATATATATATATATATATATATATATATATATATATATATATTTAATATTGCTACGCTACTAGGATGAGAGCTACGCTCGTGGTGTCCCGTTTTCATAGTACTCTTTGTCCTATAACGCTTTGTCATATAACGCTTTGACGGTTTTGGCCTCCACCACCTTCTCCCTTAACATGTTCCAACCGTCTACCACTCTGTTTGCGAAATAGAACTATCGGATATTTTTCAGCAGCTTTGTTACCTTACTTTGAGCTTCTTATTCTATGTTGCTGTTTTAAAAAAATCTGAGTCAATTTTGTCGAGTCGTTACTATGTTGTTCGTATTGATCATATCACCTCTTTTCTGTCTTCTAGTATTTGCAATTTAATGCCTCTAACCTCTCCTCGTAGTTCTTGTTTTTCAGTTCCGAATCCATTTAGTTGCATGTCATTGCACCTTTTTCTAGTCTAAAGATGTGCTTTTTGAGATATGAGCATCATACAGCTGCTGTATATTTTAACTTTGGTCTCACAAAGGTCGTGATTTTTTTTTAATTTTTCGCCCTCCATGTCTTTAAAAGCGGTTCTTATAGGCTCGTCACACAATGTTCTTTATGTAATGATCCTCAGGTGACAGTTTCTTTTTATCCAGAACCACCCCTAGATCTCTTTCTTTATAAGAATTCTTTCAAGTAAGTAATTATCAAAGAAGGCATCAAGCCGATAATTCTTTCAAGCTTTTTCATATAATTTGAAGGTTGTGTGTGTCATATTTTCTCCATTTCCTCACTCCATAATGTGTCATTTATTCACATTCAATTCCATTTGCCAAGTGTTGCTCCAAATACATATTTTGTCCAAGTCTTCTTGAAGGATATGCCTATCGTCTTTGTTTCTTATCTTCCCTAGTATCTTAGCATCATTAGCAAACATGTTCATATAATTCAGTATTCCTTCTCGTAAATCGTTTATGAAGACAATAAACATTACTGGTGCTAGAACTGAACCCTGTGGTACTCCACAGGTGACATTTCTTCAGTCTGATATATTGCCTCTGATTAATGCCTTCATTATTCTGCCAGAATTTTGTTTATCCATGTCAGCAGTCTGCCTGTCACTCCTCTAGCATGTTCCAGCTTCCAGAACAACTTTTTATGTGGGCCTGCCGAAAGCCTTTTTTAGGTCCAGATAAATGCAGTCAATCCAATCATCTCTTTCCTGTAAAATCTTTGTGGCTCTATCATAAAAACTAAGTAGATTTTTTTTACACTGAATCTTCCTGATCGAAAACCATACTGTCTGTTATTATATTATTTTCCCCCAGGTGTTGTACCCATTTGGTTTTAATTATTTTTTTGAAGTGTTTTGACTGCTATTCTTGTCAACGATGCAGGTCTTTAATTAAGGGAGTATTCACTGCTACCATTTTTGTAAATTGGAACAATGTTTTCCTTTTTCCGCAATCGGCCAAGACTGCAGTACACAAAGATGACCGAAAAATCAATTGGAAGTGGAGTGCTGGGCTCAGATGCACATTCTCTCAGAACACCAGATGAAACTCCATCTGGGGTCAACTGCATTGTTTCTACCTAGCTTCTTGAACATTATTTTCACGTAGTCTCGAGACACTTTTATGTTATTCTCTGAAATTTGCATTATGTCTGGTTCTCTGAAGACTTCATTTTGCACAAACACACTTTACAATTGTCCGTCGAGTGTTTCACATACAGTATTTCCTTTTCATTCTCCGTGTATCCACTTGGGCTGGACGGTAGAACGACGGTCTCCTTTCATGCAGGTTGGCGTTCAATCCCCGACCGTACAAGTGATTGGACACCATTCCTTTCCTCCCGCCCCATCCCAAATCCTTATCCTGATCCCTTCCCAGTGCTATGTAGTCGTAATAGCTTGGTACTTTCTTCTGATAGTTTTCTTCCTTCTCCGTGTATCTATTCCCCATTAGCAACCTCTGGATTTTATCCTTAACCTGTCAATTTGCTTCTAATAAATTTATAGAGTAGACCTGGGTCAGTTCTCAAAGTTTCTTTCTGCCTCTCTTCTCACTGATGTGTAGTTGTTTCTTGCTTATTTGTACTGCTGGTTCATTTAAGAATTTGACCTCTTCCTGTATTTATTCATTTTTTTGTCATTTGTTCTATGGCGCTCTCATACTATATATTAAACCAATCCTGCTCTCTAGTTCTGCATATATTTTGTATACATTTTGTTGTGCCTTCATCATATATCTCACAAAACTTGTCATTCATTTCATTTACTTCCTTGCCTCAGTCTAAGTCTTTCCAATCAAATGCATTAGAGAACTTGGGAAGTTCCTTACAGTGTCTTCTCCTGATATCAGGTTTTTCAACTGTCTATGTGTGTGTACTCACCAAGATGTGCTGGCAGAGTTGAGCTAGGCTCCTAGCTCCGCCTTCCGAATGTTCTTTGATTAATGCAATGTGTGTGCGTGTGTGTGTGTGTGTGAATCACGAAAAAATTAACACATGATTAATAATGTAAAACATATTAACACGAGGGAAAATTAAACACGAAATACCTGAGTGCTTTCGTTCATATTTCAACGCATCTTTTGTAATACAAATACAAGGAACATTATATATATATATATATATATATATATATATATATATATATATATATATATATATATATATATATATATATATATATATATAACTGAAAACTCACACCCCAGGACTATATGAAAACTCATATAGTCCTGGGGACCATTCAGGCTTGTTCGCATATATATATATATATATATATATATATATATATATATATATATATATATATATATATATATATATATATATATATATATATATATATATATAGGCAAATTGGATTGGCAAAGGGAAATTCACTCCTATTGCTTTCATATTTGTAGAAAACACTTTTTCTTAAGAAATATATTGGCAAAATTAGCTCTGGAATTATCTCCTAGTTTAGATATGTTGATCATATTTTGTGTATTTTGCCATCACGTGTAAATTCGGTTTAATTTTTAGTGAAATTTGATGATCAAATTCCTTTAAACAGATTTTCTGGAGACTAAACATTCTAAATTTTTTTCCCTTTGTTAATTCTTAAATCTCAGGAAATATGGAATGTTAAAAAATCGAATATTTCTTCTAGGTATTTAAAAATTTTATTGCATTGTTAGTCCAGACTTTGAGTATATAAATTTATTTTTTTATGGATTCAAGCTTTGGTATCCAAAGCGCAACACTCTGAGATTCAAGCTTTGCTGCACAAGTCACAACGTTGTTGGATTCAAGCTTTGCTACCCAAAACACAACAATGTAGAATTGAAACTTTGCTTTAAATTCTTTACTTTGCGCAACAATATAGTATTCAAGCTTTGCCACCCAAAACACAACACTGTTGGATTCAGGCTTTGCTTTCCAAAGCACAACACTGTTGGAGGTAAACTTTGCCACCCAAAACACAACACTGTTGGATTCAGGCTTTGCTTTCCAAAGCACAACACTGTTGGAGGTAAACTTTGCCACCCAAAGCATAACGCTGTGCTTTGGAAGACAGCTTCCACGCTGGAAGACAGCTTCCACGCTGGAAGACAGAAGAGCTCGGGGAGACATGATCACCACATACAACATTCTCAGGGGAATTGACAAGGTAGACAAGGATGGATTATTTAACATGGGTGGTACACGCACAAGGGGACACAGGTGGAAGCTGAGTACCTAAATGAGCCACAGAGACATTAGAAGGAACTTTTTCAGTGTCAGAGTAGTTAGTAAATGGAATGCACTAGGAAGTGATGTGATGGAGGCTGACTCCATACACAATTTCAACTGCAGATACGATGGAGCCCAATAGGCTCAGGATTCTGTACACCAGTTGATTGACGGTTGAGAGGCGGGACCAAAGAGCCAAAGCTCAACCCCCGCAAGCACAACTAGGTGAGTACTGTTGGATTCAAGCTATGCTACCCAAAGCACAATAAATATGTAAGAAAATTAGCGGTTATAAAATTCATTCTAAAATTGTGTTATGTTTACAATATTTTCCTGGGTTTGAAAACATTGTTAAGGCCTTGAAACTATTTGGTTTACATGCGGTGATGAATTATGTGAAAACCCTGTAAACCATTATTTACAAAATACCGTGAAAAGCTCGTGATAATATATAAGGCAAACATCGAACAAATTTAAATTAATTTTTTCCTACAACATCGATATTTGGTAAGAAGTCGCCTAATGCTTAATGCTCTATTTATTAATTGATCTGAAAATTTCCACCAAATTTGTTGTGAGAACTCTTCGAATCACGAAATGTAAGAGGCTTTTAAATATAAATATTTTTAAATTGTTTTAATACGAACTACTAAAACATGCTGTATATTAATAATGGTTTATATGTTTTTTTATTCATTTATACTTTATTTAAGATAAGATTTTTATTAAAACGATTACAATGGAACTCTTTCCACTGTTGCATAAGTACGAGAGGCTTCGTATAGGCCAAGAAAAAGGCCGTATGAAGTGTCTTCATTCATATGTTCATCAACTCTTCTGAATGAAGACTTCCAGTTAACATATAATTTCCCTTAACTTCTCCTTTCCTTCAATGTGGAGCTTAACACATTGGAATTGTTGTTGTTTAAGATTCGCTACTTGGAGCAAAACGTTCCAAGCAGCACGGGCTATGGTGAGCCCGTAGCACACTGGAGGAAAGGAGAGATACGGGTGTGGATATGATAACATCTAAGGTTCTCCTGGAAACTGATACGGTAGATAAAGCAGCATTGTTCAAAGCTAGGAGCAGCAGACCGAGAGGTCATAGATGGAAACTTGAGATGCAAATGAGTCACAGGGACGTCAGAAAGAACTTCTTCAGTGTCAGAGCTGTCTATACAGTCCGTTCTCGTGAGCGGAAAATAAAATTACATACACAAAATGGAAAATTCTTTTGTATTTGTTTTTTCTTATATGGGACACGGCACACAAAGGGAGAGATGCACTAAGAACGTTCGGAATGCTAGGAGCCTAGCTCGACCCAGCAAGCACAACTAGGTAAGTACACACACACACACACACATATAGGGGAGTCTAATAGCTGAGTGGACAGCGCTCTGGACTCGTAATCCTAGGGTCCGGGTTCGATCTCCGGTGATGGCAGAAACAAAATGGGCAGAGTTTCTTTCATCCTAATGCCCCTGTTACTTAGCAGTAACTAGGCACCTGGGAGTTAGACAGCTGTTACGGACGGCTTCCTGGGTGTCTATGTGTGTGGGGAAAAATTAAATTAGTTAGTAGTTAGTAACAATTGATTGATTGACAGTTGAGAGGCGGGCCGAAAGAGCAGTACTCAACCCCCGCAAGCACAACTAGGTGAATACAACTAGACACAAACAAACAAACTCTAACAAAGAAGGAGACCTAGGGGGGTGGTTTTGGATAGTAAGCTGTCGCCAGAGGAACACATAAAGAATATTGTGAGAGGAGCGTATGCGTCGCTTTCCAACTTCAGGCGCTTTTAATTATATGGATGGTGAAATACTAAAGAAACTGTTCCTGACTTTTGCGAGACCAAAATCGGAATTGCAGCAGTTGTATGGTGCCCAAATCTTTAAAATCACAAAAGGAAACTGGAAGAGGTGCTACAAAATGGCTTCTGGACCCGAGTTCATTAGGGGGGGGGGGGTAGAAATAGCCTAAGCTACTCTATCCCTTTGAGATGTATTTATTGCTTATCTCAGTAAACATACTTGAACTTGAACCCGAGTTCAAACATGAGTTACGAGGAGAGACTAGAGGCGTTAAACATATCAAAACTAGAAAATAGAAGAAAAAGAGGTGATATGATCACCACTTACAAAATACTAACAGGAATCGACCAAATTAACAAAGAGGAATTCTTGAAGCTAGCAACTTCACGAACAAGAGGACACAGATTCAAGCTAATGAAACAAAGGTGTCGGAAAAATTATAAAGTTTTCTTTTCAAACAGTTTTATTATTATTTTCTACCTCAGACGTGGCCACACATTTACAATGCTAACCAGCATATATACATTTTCTTCTGTCCTCCATGGACAGGGTTAGAGATGTGTTAAACATATAGTTCATGGTTTTTTTGAACAATCAATCCAAACAGAGTGGTAGACGGTTGGAACAAGCTAAGTGAGAAGGTGGTGGAGGCCAAAACCGTCAGTACTTTCAAAGCGTTATATGACAGAGTGCTGGGAAGACAGGACACCACGAGCGTAGCTCTTATCCCATAACTACACTTAGGTACACACACACACACACTCACACTCACATACTCTCACACACACTCACACACACACATTTCCTGTTGATTGACGGTTGAGAGGCGGGACCAAAGGGCCAGAGCTCAACCCCCACAAACACAACTAGGTGAGTACACACACACACACACCTCATTCATACACATACACACCTCATACACTTGTGAACCTCATTCTGGAGACATTCTTGTATCAACACGTCAAGCAGGCCACAAGAAAGAGGGAAGGGGATGTTCCGTCAGTACTGGATCTAGTATTCACCAGGAAAGAAGAAGAGATATTTGACATCTAGTACCTTCCTCCCTTGGGAAAGAGTGATCCCGTCCTGTTAATTAAATATGCTTTAAGATATCATCTAGAGGAAAATAGGGACATTGAAACAGTTGATAAACTCGATTTCAAGAGAGGTCACTATGGGTAACTTCGAAATTTTTTTAATTAGTGTAATTGGACAGACTTGTTGCTAGGCAAGGAAGTAAATAAAATGTTTGCCAAATTTTGCAAAATATACGATGAAGACACACAAACATTCATACCAAAACAGAGATGCAGGGCCAGAAAACAGGATTGGTTCAGCAGAAATTGCGAGAGGGCCAGAGACCAAAAGACACAAAAATGGAATCAATATAGGAAGAGGCCAAACCCCCAAACATACCAGGGATACAAAGATGTGAGAAACAACTATACGGCAGTAAGGAGAGAGGCAGAGAGAAATTTTGAAAAAGGGATAGCGGATAAATGTAAAACAGAACCGGGTCTATTCTTCAAATTCATAAACAACAAATTGCAGGTAAAGGATAATATCCAGAGGTTGAATGTGAAAAACAGATTCACGGAAAATGAAAAGGAAATGTGTGAAACATTAAACGAAAAGTTCCAAAATATGTTTGTACAAAATTAAATTTTCAGAGAACCAGAGACAATAAGAATTCCAGAGAACGACATAGAGCGTATAGAGGTGTCTAGAGATGAAGTGGAAAATATGCTAAAGGAGCTAAGTAAGAACAAAGCAGTTGGCCCAGATGGAGTTTCACCATGGGTTCTGAGAGAATGAGCATCTGAGCTCAGCATTCCACTTCACCTGATCTTTCAGGTATCCCTGTGTACAGGAGTCGTAGCAGACGTGTGGAAAAAGGCTAACATAGTTCCAATCTACAAAAGTGGCAGCAGGGAAGATCCCCTCAATTATAGACCTGTATCATTGACAAGTGTAATAGTGAAAGTATTGGAAAAAATAATAAAAACTAAATGGGTAGAACACCTGGAGAGAAATGATATAATATCAGATAGACAGTATGGTTTTCGATCTGGAAGATCCTGTGTATCGAATTTACTCAGTTTCTATGATCGAGCCACAGAGATTTTACAGGAAAGAGATGGTTGGGTTGACTGCATCTATCTATCTGAACCTAAAAAAGGCTTTGGACAGAGTTCCACATAAGAGGTTGTTCTGGAAACTGGAAAATATTGGAGAGGTGACAGGTAAGCTTCTAACATGGATGAAAGATTTTCTGACTGATAGAAAAATGAGGGCAGTAATCAGAGGCAATGTATCGGACTGGAGAAGTGTCACAAGTGGAGTACCACAGGGTTCAGTTCTTGCACCAGTGATGTTCATTGTCTACATAAATGATCTACCAGTTGGTATACAGAATTATATGAACATGTTTGCTGATGATGCTAAGATAATTAGAAGGATGAGAAACTTAGATGATTGTCATGCCCTTCAAGAAGAACTGGACAAAATAAGTATTTGGAGCAACACTTGGCAAATGGAATTTAATGTGAATAAATGCCATGTTATGGAATGTGCAATAGGAGAACATAGATGGACCGTTAGTACATCTATGTTCACAACACAACCTATAAATTATGTGAGAAATCTTTAAAGAATTCTGATAAAGAAAGAGATCTAGGAGTGGTTCTAGATAGAAAACTATCATCTGAGGACCACATAAAGAACGTTGTGCGAGAAGCCTATGAATTCTAACTTTAGAATTGCTTTTAAATACATGGATGGCGAAATACTGAAGAAATTGTTCACGACTTTTGTTAGGCCAAAACTAGAAGATGCAGCGGTTGTGTGGTGCCCATATCTTAAGAAGCACGTCAACAAACTGGAAAAGGTGCAAAGACATGCTACTAAGTGGCTCCCAGAACTGAAGGACAAGAGCTACGAGGAGAGGTTAGAGGCATTAAATATGCCAAAAGTAGAAGACAAAAGAAATAGATTTGATATGATCACTACGTACAAAATAGTAACAGAAATTGATAAAATCAATAGGGAAGATTTCCTGAGACCTGGAACTTCAAGAACAAGAGATCATAGATTTAAACTAACTAAACAAAGATGCCAAAGAAATATAAGAAAATTCACTTTCGCAAACAGAGTGTAGACGGTTGGAACAAGTTAGGTGAGAAGGTGGTGGAGGCCAAGACCGTCAGTAGTTTCAAAGCGTTATATGACAGAGTGCTGGGAAGACGGGACACCACGAGCGTAGCTCTCATCCTGTAACTATCTTGAGGTTGATTTCGGGGCTTTTTTTAGTGTCCCCGCGGCCCCGGTCCTCGACCAGGCCTCCACCCCCAGGAAGCAGCCCGTGACAACTGACTAACACCCAGGTACCTATTTTACTGCTAGGTAACAGGGGCATAGGGTGAAAGAAACTCTGCCCATTGTTTCTCGCCGGCGCCTGGGATCGAACCCAGGACCACGGGATCACAAGCCCCGCGTGCTGTCCGCTCGGCCGACCGGCTCCACTTCGACCGGCTCCGACTACACTTAGGTAATTACACACACACACACACATAGTGATTTGGGGTCTGGTAGCTGAGCAGATAGCGCGCAAGACTTGTAATTCTGTGGCCCGGGTTCGATTCCCGGACCAGGCAGAAACAAATGGGCAAAGTTTCTTTCACCCTGATGCCTCTATTATCTAGCAGTAAATAGGTACCTGGGAGTTAGACAGCTGTTACGGAGCTACTTCCTGAGTGTGTGTGTGTGTGGAAAAAAAATTAGTAGTTAGTTACAGTTGATTGAAAGTTGAGAGGCGGGCCGAAAGAGCAGAGCTCAACCCCCGCAAGAACAACTAGGTGAATACACACACACACACACACACACACATATATATATATATATATATATATATATATATATATATATATATATATATATATATATATATATATATATATATATATATATATATATATATATATATATATTAAACTGGCCCAGCTGATATAGACTAGTTTTTTTTCTTTTTGACGCTGAATATCATCTAATATATATATATATATATATATATATATATATATATATATATATATATATACATACACATACATTTTAGTACATCTGCATTTGTGCAGCTACCCTAGACTACAGTGTGTGGTGGAGTACAGTGTGTCACAAAGCTGGCTACTTGCTAAAAATCCCCATCACACAGGATGGTTAGTCATACAGAGGCATGTGATAAGTAGTCTGCACTGGGAAACTCGGTGCATTATGAGGATATCATGAACACAAGAGTGAATAAGGTAACAGTGATACTGAGTCTCCATCTCGCAGGATGGTTAGTCATACAAGGGCCATATGTTCAGTAGCCTGCACTGGCAAATTTTGGGTGCAATATGAGGATATCCTCAAGAACACGTGAATAAAGTAATTACAAGCTCCAGGTACCTTATGCCAATGGGTCTGAATGGTCTGACAACTGGGCATTCGGTGATGTAATGTGGGAGATCATGCCGCAGTTCCTGCTCACAGAGTTTGCACCTGGATGCTCAGGATTGGGAGATCCGTCACTTGTAGCCACCTGCCACAGGTAACGGTAACCCAACCTGATCCTTGCAACCACTGTGTCGCACAGTCTGGTAGACGTTTTGTGCTGCCCATAGATATAGGTTTCAGATCTGAACAAATCAGCTTTTTATACTGGTGCTTTCAGGTCGTCGGGAGTCGGTAATTTCTCTCCTATCAGACCTGAGTGGTTTGGTACAATATAGTTTTGACAGTAGAGATGGGGATACCTAGGTCTAATTCAACTTCATCTTTGTTACACGCTAATTTGGCTGCAATGTCTGTATCATTATGATGGGTTATATTTATGTGTGAAGATATCCATACAAAGGAGATTCGAAACTCTTTACTCTCTTCAGCAATTAGGTCATTTATAATCGCTACTATGAGGTTCTTGGTGTCGATCTTCCAGTTTTCAATTGCTTGAAGAGCAGACTTTGAATCACAAAATATTATTCCTCTAATGTTTTTTAATGTACTGGTAGCTAGTTGTAGTGCCGATAGTTCTGTTTGTGTGGAGTTCAGCCCGTTATTTAACCTGACACTAATAGTCTGTGTGCAAATATTATTTCTGTAAAACCTACATGCTGCTGCAGTCCGTCCAGTAGAAGATTGGACTGAGCCGTCGGTATAAACAGTGCTCGTGAGAGCTTAAATTTTCAACGGAGAAGGCAATTGTTTCAAGTGTGATAGCTTTGAGAAGAGCAAGATTCTCATTACCTTTCTTGGTGCCGGGTGTGTATGACACATGAGTGGTAGGGTACAGATAAAGGGGGAATATCGGAGACAGGTAGGTTGCACTTAAAAGGAATGTTGAGTTTGATGAGATTGTAGGCATTTTTACTCAGACACTTGTCTTAAAACGAGTTGGTATGTTGGCACCAGTCAGTAAGATGTTAACAGCACTGAATAATTTGTCTCTGAGCAATGCAGGAGATGTAGGATCTCTCATGACTTTAAGGCAAAAGGTAGTGTTGACTTGCATGATTCTCTCTAGTATGAATTGGAAGCTTCAGTTCTTCCCTCATGTTGATGAGTCTTGTGCATATTGGGGCACCAAGAATTATCCTCATGGCTTCATTCTGTATTACTTCAAGTTTGTCCAACACAGAGGTGAGGAAGTTAATTAGGTGCAAGACATGATAATCAACTAGAGATCTGTACGCCTAGCAATGGAACCCCACACACAAATTGTCAGCAGAATTAAATCATATTTAGTGGTGCCGCCATGCAGAAGATTGAGATTTAGACCAGTATGTTATAAATTTGGTAAATGTTATACTATTTGCTGACGATACTACCTTCATCTATTCTGACCCCAACCCCCACACACTAAATAATATTGTCACTAATGAATTAAAAAAAAGTCCACTCATGGATGTCAATCAACAAACTTACACTAAACATAGAAAATACTTACTACATTTTATTTGGTTGTAAATCATCAAATCAAATTCAACTTCAGATAGACAATGTTAACATTACCAATAAAAATGAGGGAACGTTCCTTAGCCTATACATAGACAAGAGACTGAACTTCAGCACCCACATACAACACATCGCAAAAAAATTCTCAAAAACGGCAGGTTTACTTTCTAAAATCAGATATTATGTTCCCCACTCTGCTCTCCTCTCATTATTCTACGTACTGATCTATCCCTATCTTACATACGATATCTGTGCATGGGGTTCAACCACTGCAAATTACCTCAAGCCTATCATCACTCAGCAAAAATCTTTAACAAAAATCTATAACAAACTGTGTCTTCAGACAACATGATAAACATACACTCACTCCACACATTCTCTTGTGCTATTTACATGTACAAAACTCTTTCTTACTCCTTAATCTGAAACTTTTCCTTGACAGGTGTAGTAGAACCCATGAGCACCACACCAGAAATAAATATTTCTTCGATATCCCCAGAGTCAAACTAAATTTGTGCAACACTCCATGCAAATAAAAGGGCCCAGTCATTGGAACTCACTCCCTGATGAATTAACAAATTGTCCAACTTATGCCCTGTTCAAAAGTAAAACCACAAAGTACCTAATTTTATCCTCATAGTTTTCTACCTAATGCTTCAAACTCACACTGTATCTTGTACTACCCACTTTCCCAATATTAGTATTTAGGACTGACCAGGTTCTTACTCTTTAGCAGTGTAATCACCTCTGTCAATTTATATTGTTGATATAAAACCTTGCTACAATGTGCCTTTTCATCTTACCTGATAAGTTAGTGTTAGATATGATAGTGATTAGTGGCTTTGCAAGAATGTAAAAATATCACTCCAATTTAATATCATCAACCCATTGTACTTCTTGTAAATAAATTATTATTATTATTATTATTATTATTATTATTATTATTATTATTATTATTATTATTATTATTAAATGCAGTATTTCCACACTGTAGGGGACAACTACAAAAGCCTTTCAATTCGGTTAATGTGGCAGAATGATCTTAGTATCTGATAGACATCTGAACACTTGCTATTGCGTTATTTGAAAAGGTTCAGACATTGTTTTTTTTTCACTGTCGAGCGAAGTTGAAAAATTAACTCTCCAAAGTTCATTTTCACACTTGTTATTTTGGTTTGACGCCTAGGGATGCGTTTTGCAAGGTCATTCCTTACATTCTCAAAGAATGTAAGGAAAGGAATCTATTACACCTATCATGGAAAGTGATGTAGTGTTTCTTCACCCTCCAGATGGTAGAAGATATTTGCGTAGAATGGAAAATATCAAAAAGAAAATTAATAATAGTCACAATGCTGTTGTGTTTAATGACAAACACACACACATACATATATATATATATATATATATATATATATATATATATATATATATATATATATATATATATATATATATATATATATATATATATATATTCATATATATATATATATATATATATATATATATATGTGTGTGTGTGTGTGTGTGTGTGTGTGTGTGTGTGTGTGTGTGTGTGTGTGTGTGTGTGTGTGTGTATTTATAGCAGTCTTTCTTGTAAACATATGTTGTTGAATATGACCGAAAAAGTAAGATTAATAATTCTAACACAAATTTGTTCAATATTTCTTATGTTTTTCTTCACTGTCGATGGTAATGAAAATATCAATTCTCCAAAATTCATTTTTTATTAATGGTCTGACGCTTAGAAGCGTTTCGTAAGGGCTTCTTACATTCTCAGAGACTTCTTTACACTTAACACTACACTTGTGAACTACATTTATGATACACTCGATGCACTGTATATGAATCATTTGACGTTGTTGTTGTTAAAGATTTAGCTACTCAGGACGAAGTGTACATGTAGCACGGGCTATGGTGAGCCCGTAATTGAGTTTGGTTATACATGATAACCTTTTTCCTGTGATATTTGGGTCTAAGTTTAAAATGGAGGAGGGGACTTCTCCTTTTTCCCTGCTTATTTATCGCTTCTGTTTTAGTGCAATCATTTGACATAATCCTCGTTTTTTATTGGTTGGGGTAAGGTGGGTATTGGGTGAGGTGGGTACATGAGAATGGAGGCAACTGCAGAGGGCCTATTGGCCCATACGATGCATTGAAGTGAGTAGAATATAGTTGTGTATTAATTGACTGTTGATTGCTGGTGTTGACTTTTTGATGTGTAGTGCCTCGCTGATGTCGAGCCGCCTGCTATCGCTGTACCTATCGATGATTTCTGTGTTGTTTGTTAAGATTTCTCTGGTGATGGTCTGGTTGTCAGAGGAGATTATATGTTCCTTGATGGAGCCCTGTTGTTTGTGCATTGTTAATCGCCTAGAAAGAGATGATGTTGTCTTGCCTATATACTGAGATCTTTGGGGCTGCCAGTCTCCAAATGGGCATGTGAAGGCATAGACGACGTTGGTGTCTTTTAAAGCGTTCTGCTTTGTGTCTGGAGAGTTTCTCATAAGTAGGCTGGCCGTTTTCTGTTTTTTCGTAGTAAATTGTCAATTGTATGTTCTGATTTTTGTCTGTAGGGATAACGTTCCTATTAATAATATCTTTCAGGACACTTTCCTCCGTTTTATGAGCCGTCGAAAAGAAGTTCCTGTAAAACAGTCTAATATGGGGTACAGGTGTTGTGTTAGTTGACTCTTCAGAGGTTGCATGGCGTTTCACCTATCTTTTTATGACGTCTTCAACATAACCGTTAGAGAAGCCATTGTTGACTAGGACCTACCTTACCCTACAGAGTTCTTCATCGACCTGCTTCCATGGGTAAGGCAGGTCCTAGTCAACAATGGCTTCTCTAACGGTTATGTTGGAAACGTCAACACCAGTAATCAACAGCCAATTAACACATAACTATATTCTACCCACTTCAAGACCCCGAACCAACATAGTAGCAGCAAGAGCAATATAGAAGTAGCAAATATGCAACATACCCATTATATATATATATATATATATATATATATATATATATATATATATATATATATATATATATATATATATATATATATATATATATGTCGTACCTAGTAGCCAGAACGCACTTCTCAGCCTACTATGCAAGGCCTGATTTGCCTAATAAGCCAAGTTTTCATGAATTAATGTTTTTTCGACTACCTAACCTACCTAACCTAACCTAACCTAACTTTTTCTGCTACCAAACCGAACCTAACCTATAGAGATAGGTTAGGTTAGGTAGGCTTGGTTAGGTTCGGTCATATATCTACGTTAATTTTAACTCCAATAAAAAAAATTTACCTCATACATAATGAAATGGGTAGCTTTATCATTTCATAAGAAAAAAAATAGAGAAAATATATTAATTCATGAAAACTTGGCTTATTAGGCAAATCGGGAGTTGCATAGTAGGCTGAGAAGTGCGTTCTGGCTACTAGGTACGACATATATATATATATATATATATATATATATATATATATATATATATATATATATATATATATGCCTAATATATATATATTTCTGCTACCAAATTTATATATATATATATATATATATATATTTGCCTAATATATATATATATATATATATATATATGTCGTACCTAGTAGCCAGAACTCACTTTTTGGCCTACTATGCAAGGCCCGATTTGCCTAATAAGCCAAGTTTTTCTGAATTAATATATTTTTTCAAATTTTTTTCTTATTAAATGATAAAGCTACCCATTTCATTATGTATGAGGTCAATTTTTTTTATTGGAGTTAAAATTAACGTAGATATATGACCGAACCTAACCAACCCTACCTAACCTAACCTAACCTATCTTTATAGGTTAGGTTTGGTTAGGTAGCCGAAAAAGTTAGGTTAGGTTAGGTTAGGTAGGTTAGGTAGTCGAAAAACAATTAATTCATGAAAACTTGGCTTATTAGGCAAATCGGGCCTTGCATAGTAGGCCAAAAAGTGAGTTCTGGCTACTAGGTACGACATATATATATATATATATATATATATATATATATATATATATATATATATATATACACTCAGTGGATAACTAAGCCCTGAGAACAGGAATTTCTCAGGGCATAGAGAAATTCCTGAAATTTGACACTGTACCTCACTTCACTTTCTCCTGCCTATATATGTCAAAATCTACTGACTTGTGACTTGTAATTATTAAATACGAAAGTACTTAAGGAAATTCCTGTTTCAATTCTTTTTTCGTGGTCTGAAAGTGTCATATATATATATATATATATATATATATATATATATATATATATATATATATATATATATATATATATATATATATACATACATTCACCCGACATTACATTACATTGTTTTTGGTCATTTTCGTGTTACTCTCCCTTGTGTATAACTTTATATATAATTAATTTTGCCATACGAGGAAAATACATAACTCACTTCTCAAGTTTGTTTTTTTTAATATCATAAAAATGTGTAAATAATTATAAGATATAAAAAAATGATGATGACTCCTATTGTTTAAAATGTGTAAGCAACTCCTAAACCCAGAAGGGAATAGAGGCACGGCAATGTTATTTGGATTTTCCTGATGTGTTCCAACACTATATCTGCAGCTTTGACACGTTCCAATATTGTCTTTAGCCTATTAACGTTCCATAAATATAATTCTTGTTGACATTAATAATGTTATTAACAAGATATTTCACCTATTTTATTGAGCGTGATTAGGTGAGAGAATAGCGTAGCTGACGGGTAATTATATTGATCGGCGGTAGGGCGGGCAGCGATGAGGTGTAATTATGTAGTGGAGTTTGGTGTTCTAATCTAAGAATGTGTGTAGGGAGGCCGCCCCTGTGTGTGTGTGTTTACTATTTGTGCCTGCCGAATCGAGCTATTAGCACTTGAACCCCGCCTTTCTAACCAGCAAATTTCTATTATGTCTACTACATATATTTCTAACACGTACGCACGTTTCTAGGATGCAGCCCGCAGCAGCTGTCCAGCTCCCAAGTACCTATTTACTGCTAGGTGAACTGGGGCACTAGGGTGAAAGAAACTCTGTCTATTTGTATCCGCCTCGGCCTGGAATCGCACGCGAGCCCTTAAGACTACGACTCCCGAGCGCTGTCCACTCAGCCACGAGGCCCTCAAGTGTGTGTGTGTGTACTCACCTATTTGTGACTGCAGGATCGAGCGTTTGCTCTTGGATCCCGTCTTTCTAGCCTTCAGTTTTTAAAGCAATGACTCCTGTCTTTTCTATCATTTCTAGTTTTTAAGCTCTAGATAGTGTTTGCTTTCACAATGTGCTACTTTAGTTCATTTCATTTCCACACACTCTCACGCTAAAAAGAAAACTTTGTAACATCTCTATGACTCATCTGAGTTTCCAGCTTCTACCCATGTCTCCTTGTTCTGCTGGTATTCCGTGTGAACATTTCGTCTATTTCCACTGTTAACCCCCCCTAAGTCTTTTGTATGATATTATCATATCTCCCCGCTCCATCCCTTTTTCTAACGTCGTCAGGTTCAGTTCATTCATTCGCTCTTCATATCCCATCCCACGCAACTCCGGAAATAGCCTCGTCGCAAATTTCTGAACCTTTTTCCAGTTTCCTATTGTGTTTCTTTAGGTGGAGGCTGCATACTCTAAGACTGGTCTCATGTATGCCTCTAACCTCTCCTCGTAGCTGGTCTTTCAGTTCCGGAAGCCATTTAGTCTCATATATTTGCACCTTTTCCAGTTTGTTGATGTACTTCTTAAGATATGGGCACCATGCAACCGCTGCATATATATTCCAACTTTGGCCTCACAAAGCTTGTGAACTGAAACTTGTGATGGTGAAATACTTCAGTATTTCACCATCCATGTATTTAAAAGCAATTCTGAAATTAGAAAGCGTAGCAAAGGCTCCTCGCACATTATTCTTTATGTGGATCTCCGGCGACAGTTTTCTATCTAGAACCACCCCCTAGATCTCTTTATCTGAATTTGTAAAAGTTTTTTTCACATTATTTGTCATAACATGGCATTTATTCACATTTAATTCCATTTTCCAAGTGGTGCTCCATTCATTTATTTTGTCCAGGTCTTCTTGAAGAGCATGACAATCGTTGAAGTTTCTCATCTTCCCTAGTATCTTAGCATCACCAGCAAACATTTTAATTTAATTCTGTATTCCTTCTTGTGGATCGTTTATATAAAAACTAAACATTACTGGTGCAAGAACTGAAACATGTGGTACTCCACAGGTAACACTTCTCCAGTTACATTGCCTCTGATTACTGACTCATTTTTGTCAGAATTTTTCATTTATGTTAGAAGTCCCTTTTATCATAAAGTCAATCTGTCACTTCTTTATTATGTTCCAGTTTCCAGAACAACCTCTTATGTGGGACTTATGCCTCTCATCTCTGGGACTAGTATTTCACCATCCATGTATTTAAAAGTAATTCTGAAATTGGAAAACGTAGCATAGGCTCCTCGCACAGTGTTCTCTATGTGGACCTCAGGCAGTTGACTTGTCTGACTAGTCTCATCTCTGGGACTAGTCTGGGTGTATACTTCTGGACGTTCTCAATGTTCTTCATGTGCTTGGTTAAGTCGGGGTTCCATGTTGGTTACCTTGAGGTGCTTCCGGGGCTTAGCGTCCCCGCGGCCCGGTCGTCAACCAGGCAGAGGTTACTAGGAGAGGTAACCTCTGTAGGTTTGATGCAGTATATTACAACAAATTTTTCACATTCGTGGAGATAAGTGTGATGTGATGTCTATTTCCAACAGGTCCTCCTCTTTCTTGGATAGCTCCAATTGTTTCCCATCAAAGGTAATTGTTAGCTCTGAGTCCCTTTGTTATTTGCAGTTTTCCCAATCAATTTCTCTGTTATTAAAGTTTCTGACAATCATTTTTTTTATCTTTATTTAAGAAAATACAATATAAATTACATATACATAAGTTTTATAAGGCAATTATACATTACAATTCTTAGTGAACAAGTGTTTCAGTAGTACAGAACAAGATCTTTAAAAAAAAACTGAATGTTATACTTATTTACCTATAAACGATTTACAAAAATTGGAGAATAAATTTAGCCTTGGTTGTGACAGCTCTGTTGTTGCTGAAATGCACCTCTCAGGGTCACAAGTTATTATGTGATGGGTTGTATATAACTTCCATAACACTCATGTTTGGCCCTTAAATCTCAAGTGTTTCCTAATCAGTTGAGACAAATCACCACTTTCTCTTGTTCGTTGTACTTACTTGGAAAGTTGGCATCTGATATTTCTGTATCTTTTCTTGAAGTTCTGAATAGAATTTGTCACATTACCATTTTATCCCTGTCTTAATGTTCGATACTTGAGGCACTTAATGTATATTTCCTTATATCTAGGTGACTCATGTTGGTCTCAAGTGTCTATCTACAGCCTCGTGTTATCTTTATCTTTAATAGTGTCTCTATATCTTCTTTCTTTATGCCTCCCAGTATTTGATCTGCCAAACTCATATCCACTCTGGTTTTTCACTCGTTTAGTCTTTGTAGGTTATCTCTTTTGCCCACTTTTTTATACTTCAAATATTGAATTTCTGACCACTTTGTAGATGCGAATCTCTGAACCTTTTTTTTTTTAAATTGTTTGCCCCATATTTTTGTATTGGTCTTATACACAGTTTGTGTGAAGTGTTCTGTTGGATTCTTTGATTAAGTTCCTAAAACTCTATTAATTTATCCACTAATTTTGCATATCTTATTAATGATAATCTATTAACGTGTGCCTCTGGTGTGAGGCTCGATGTGCTGAGGGTCCTGGAGCTAGATTCACGAAGAAATTACGCAAACACTTACGAATCAGTACAGCTTTTTTCAATCTTTAGCTGCTTTGTTTACAATTATTAAACAGTCACTGAGTTCCGAAGCACTAGGAGGCTATTTATAACAATAACAACATTTGATTGGCAAGTTTTTCTTGCTTGTAAACTGTTTAATAAATGTAACCAAAGCCGTCAAAGATTGAGGAAAGATGTACACGTTCGCAAGTACTTGCGTAAGTGCTTCGTGAATCTGGCCCCAGTCCATTATGTGCCTCTGTAACCTTTTCCACTACCGCCCACAAGCTGGGTATGGGGTGCATAATAACTGAACTAAGATAAATTAACTAACGACATCCAAGTATTGTTCTCTCATGGTGTGTAGCTTCAGTCTATATCACAACTTTACACTGTCCTGACTGGTACATAATGTCCAGCTTTTATTGTTATTGATCTAAATGCTTTGTTTGATTACTCGCCAGTTTGTTTTATTCGTGTCAATGATAATTTTATTGTTTGAGACTATTTTTAACGTAGATTTCTCAAGAGTTTTCATGTAGGGTATCCCTGCCCCACTTAGACGGCAGCTAGCGTGTTGGGCTAATCTCCAGAGACGCTCAACTCTGTCACCAGGTGTATGTCTCGACTTTTTTACCCAATGACATTGAGATCTGTCTATTATTAGGTATATTGATTTGTTTCCATGTTGCATGTGTTCTCTGTCGTATGTGCTTAATCAAAAATATATATAATACACTCGCCTAGCAGGTTTGGTCGAATATCTCGAGCTGAAATATTTGTGTTGAATCCTCTGAGACTCAAATCTTGTATTGGTTGAAAGAAAATTGTAAATGATTCATTTAAAGACATAATAAACATATATAGAAAATGGTATATACAACCCTCCTTACAGCTGGGGGTTGGATTCCTAAAGATATATTTTTACCCCTCTTGTAGGGTTATTATAACCTGCACCATGCTGTAGACTTTTGTTATCATTATGCTTATTAGCGTTATCTGTTAAACCGCGATATGAAACATTCCACTTTCACTGGTAGTGTGATGATATAGATTAGAAACATTAGGGGATCCAATACGGAGCTTCGTGGAATACCATTCTCTAATTCCCTTCATCACGATTCTGCTTCCTATAATGCTCTTCCATCTTTAATATTGTTCTTGTGAAGGACTGTATCAAATGCTCTCTGGCATTCTAGAAAAATACAGTCCAATCATATCTGATTTTTTTCTCTCTATCATAAAATTATCTTTTATTTGTTACATGTGATTTCCCTCTCTGAATCCGTGTAGTTGGATATAATGATCATATACACTATAGGAACAAATATAAATATATATATATATATATATATATATATATATATATATATATATATATATATATATATATATATATATATATATATATATATATATTACAGTATTTACATAAGCATGCTACATAAACATTGGTTGCATAAATATAAACAGGCTAAACTCCCTAAATTAAATGTAACCTTAAGGTTATATTTAATTTAGGATGACAGGTTGTATCATACATTATATTAATATTTGACAATCACCACTCTCAGATATAACATTACAAGCTCTATGCTCAATCCTGTTTTTCAAATTACATTTTGTATTTGAATTATATACCTATAACATAAAGCTTTACTTATAACATTCTATGTGACTCAGGGATATACAATTTTGGAATTCTCGTGAAGAGGACTTTTTTTTTTTTGCTACAGATTACATAAGGGTGAAAGTCTATATATACACATAATGCATAGGATCAAAAATGAAACATGAGTGCCAGATGTCCTTTCATAAATGTACATATTAAAATTACCTGAGTTTACCTGAGGGCCACCATCCATCTAGTGGCCTCGAGATATTGTTTTTTTGTTATTATCACACTTAGGTACATCTGTATTTGTGCTGCTACCCTAGACTATATGAAGGGGAGTACAGCCGTGTCAAAAAACTAGCTACGTGATGCTACAAGTCCCTGAGGCAGGAAGCCAGCTTGTCGAAGACGCTCACGTTTTTTCCTAAGAGTATAGTATAATATAGTTAGATAGGCTTTAAGAGTATAGTATAATAACTTTATTATGTTGTTATAGCATTAAGGCCTTTCATAGGAACCTCTGATCAGAGTGAGTTCTTAATTGCGCTCGAGAATGTCAGAGAATTATGGTGTGTATATTTAGGTCTACGACCTGATCAGTGTATGCACCATTCTACGTCATCGTTACTCTATAAACAAACTTGAACTAATCCAATCTATTCTAACCTATCCTAAGCCTACATAACGAAAACAAGGGGTTTTCAACCTAAGCAAATACATCATAGCCTAATGATATATATATACGGTTTTGTCAAAGCTTTTGTTTATTTAGCCATATATATATACTGTTAGGTTAGGAAGTTCTAGCTTAGGTTAGGCTATGTGGGGCTAGGTTAGGTTGGTTTGGGTTTGGTAAAGCTAGGTTGGGTAATGTTAGGTAGGTTTTAAAATCCGTTTGTTAAACCGTCATGTTTACAATGTGACTCATTTTAAACTACTGCCACCAGAAGTGATGCATGAAGTGACAGATATAGATAATTTCAAGTTGTTCGAGCTAGCCAACATTGGTGATGATAAGATCCACTTTAATTTCACACACAAAAAAAAGCTTTGACAATGTTGGGAACATTTGAACTTTACATTTTAACGTAATAAATTGGCAAGTGGAGTAGTAATGATTCAATAATTCTTACATAATCATTGGTCATAAGAGGTTCAATACTTTTCTAGAAATAATTGTACCTCTTTCTTGTTAGTGAATATAATCCAGTTCTTTGGGAAGAGCGTCCAATTTATGAAGGCTTAACCAATATAGATATTGTTGAACCATTGTGCCATCTCCCACATTGTCATAATGGATCACTCGGCTCTGAAAAATGACATCTCGGAAAAAAATGGTTGAATACGAGGCTATCACCTGCTGCTTGTATATACTTCTGATCCACCTGCAAGTGAATTAGTAACTTTTGAACGTTCTGCAGGCACACAATGTTTCAAAATTGGGTTAGGTGAAGATTACACAGAGATTAACATAGTTTATTGTCTCCTAAACTTTTACAATTTGCCTGGGACAGCGATTTTATATGGCAACGTCATCCTCCTGTGAGTGAACATAGCACATACAAATCCCTCAATAGGAAGAAACCCCGCTGGGTTGCTCATCCAGTCACTTACACCCAGACGCAGCTGGCACTCGCTTAACTGTCTCAAAAGGAACTGACTGTCAAACAAGAGATTAACACCTTGCAACCTCAAGTTTACATTATCTTGCGGGAGCGAAGTGGGCGAATCTTTCAGGGACACTGTCTATATTTGGCAAAAGTGTTTTTTCGAAGTCAAACAGTGTGGGATTTATTATACTACACATATTTAAGATGTCTTTTAGATGGACACGAGCTCTCAGGTCCAAATGATGGCCTTCTCCCGTGATGAAGGTTCGCATCTCCGCCGCTCAGTTCTTATTTCATCCTGAGTCTCCAGCTTCTCGCTCTTAACTCTTCAACGCAAGCATTTTTAATTGGTTAAATTGTTACACGTTATGCAGGCCACACCCTGTAGTGTCAGATCCTGTGCTGACCACACCCTGTAGTCTCAGGTGCTGTGCTGACCACATCCTGTAGTGTCAGGTGCTGTGCTGACCACATCCTGTAGTCTCAGGTGCTGTGCTGACCACACCCTGTAGTCTCAGGTGCTGTGCTGACCACACCCTGTAGTCTCAGGTGCTGTGCTGACCACATCCTGTAGTCTCAGGTGCTGTGTTGACCACACCCTGTAGTCTCAGGTGCTGTGTTGACCACACCCTGTAGTCTCAGGTGCTGTGCTGACCACACCCTGTAGTCTCAGGTGCTGTGCTGACCACACCCTGTAGTCTCAGGTGCTGTGTTGACCACACCCTGTAGTCTCAGGTGCTGTGCTGACCACACCCTGTAGTCTCAGGTGCTGTGCTGACCACACCCTGTAGTCTCAGGTGCTGTGCTGACCACACCCTGTAGTCTCAGGTGCTGTGTTGACCACACCCTGTAGTCTCAGGTGCTGTGCTGACCACACCCTGTAGTCTCAGGTGCTGTGCTGACCACACCCTGTAGTCTCAGGTGCTGTGCTGACCATACCCTGTAGTCTCAGGTGCTGTGCTGACCATACCCTGTAGTCTCAGGTGCTGTGCTGACCACACCCTGTAGACTCAGGTGCTGTGCTGACCACACCCTGTAGTCTCAGGTGCTGTGCTGACCATACCGGGCAGTGTCAGGAAGCATATCTAAGAAGGTGATCATAAGGACAGATTAAACATCAAATTCCAACAATAGTGGATATAATATACAATATAACTTATTAAATAACACATTCAACCTAACAATACTAAAATATAGTGAAAAAAAACTAAGAAAACGTATCGTATTCTTCTATAGCCTCAAACTAAAGCAATTTCAAAGCACCTTGTGTATTTGTTAATCAGTAGGCTGTCAGTTAAATAATGAATGATCAATGGTGAATGACCATATATATATTAGACTGTGCTTCTAGAATGATTTAAAATGTCAAATTAGTATTAGAAAAATATATCAGCAGTATCTAATAGAAAGCCAAATGTGACCGAAGGGTGAGTGTTGTCAATGTGAATGACGCCCTCACACACAGCTCCAGTTGGAAGCAGGTCGACAACGAACTGGGTAAAGTAAGCCAGGTGCTGATCAGTAATAGATGCTCTAGTCTAATGGATATGTCTAGGAATTCGTCAAAAGGAAGGTGAGCAGTCATCCAACTTCAAATATAACAGACAAGAGTACATTATTAATCCCTGTAGTACATTATTAATCATTATTAGACAAGAGTACATTATTAATCCCTACTATTTTAAAATATTCTACAGGAACTTCATCTCCACGGCCCATAAAACAGAAGAGAGGGTCTTGGAAATATTATTAAAAGAAGTGTGTGACCCCCTACTTACACCAACCAGAGGATTGAGCTGATAATATACTATAAGAGCAAGAAGACTGCCAACTTGCTCATGTAGAACTCCCCCGGACACAAAACAAAACCCCTCTTGAAAGAGACTAATGTCGTCTATGCCTTCACACGCCCACTTGGGGACTGTCGGTCCCAACGGATTCATATATATAGGCAAGACAAACACATCACTTTCTAGACGCCTAACGGTGAACACGCAGCAAAGCGCTATTAATGAACATATAGTCACTATATATAACTAGACCATTACTAGAGATATCTGTGCAAAATGACACGAACATAATTGACAGATACTGCAACCACAGAAGACTGGATATGGGCGAGGCATTAGACATAAATTAAAACCGAGCCACGCAACTAGCACCAAATTACACTCTGCCAACTTGCAGAGCACGACGGAACATTCAACATACTGCCCCAGTCATCATGCAAACAAGAGACTGACAAGATATGTTGTTGTTATAGATTCAGCTACTCAGAACAAGTTCCAAGTAGCACGGGCTATGGCGAGCCCGTAACTTACCTGGCACAGGAGCGGGGCAAGTAGCACGGGCTATGGTGAGCCCTGACAAGATAGAATGAACCTGTAAATGAGGCGCTTCACCTTCACCTCATCACCTTCTACCCACCCTCAGGCACATATCATGCAGCAAGAAACTTTGTAATCATCAGCTAACATCCACTTACGGGCTATTCATGCCCGTGCCACCTCTTGGGTGGCTTAATCTTCATCAACCAATCAATTGGTAATCCTTCGAACTCTGCCTTTTACAATGTTAACATGAGTGGACGAAACGCGCCTCTTAGCGTCAGTCCAAATAAAGCTGCAAAAAAAAGCTTTGAAGAGTTAATTTTTCAGCTTCCTTCTCAAGTGAAGGAAATGTAAGGAAAATAGAGAAGATTCGTGCTAGAATCATTAATCTCATCCTTTTGGTCACACTCAATAATGCCTACAGGAACGACTCCAACCAAAATAGGAGTCTATTTTCAAAATAGGATATATATATATATATATATATATATATATATATATATATATATATATATATATATATATATATATATATATATATATATATATTACAACAGTTTTGGATGAGGTGAAAACAAACTTTCAACACAAGACAGAACACAAAACAATGGGTATAATATTTTGTAAGTTAAAGGGAAGAATGGAAGTAACTGCAAAGGGCCTATTGGCCCATATTTCTTGATGCTTCTATATATATATATATATATATATATATATATATATATATATATATATATATATATATATATATATATATATATATATATAGTGACAGTATCGGGCAGCGTCACTCATTGTGGGAGTGAACAACACGCCGCCAGTGAGACATAAGAGATAAGTAAGTTTAGGAGCATGATAATGCCGACCAGGAGCAAGTTACCTGAAGGGTATCCTGATGGTAGGGGGGGGGGAAGGGGGTCTGCTGTTCAGTATAAACTCTTAGCCAATGGGGAGCTTCGCCACCGGCAGCGTTAATCCACTTCTAGTTTATTTATTTATTTATATATACAAGAGTTCTTACATTTATATATACAAGAGTTGTTACACTCAGCCACTAGTACGCGTAGCGTTTCGGGCAAGTCCTTAATCCTATGTTCCCTGGAATACGACCCCCGCGAAGAATAGTTTTTAGAACCCAAAGTACCCATTTTAATGTTGCGTTAAACAGAGGCTACAGTTAAGGATTTGCGCCCAGTAAATCCTCCCCGGCCAGGATACGAACCCATGACAAAGTACTCGCGGAGCGCCATTTGTCTTACCACTACGCCACGGAAACTGCTACCAAATTAGGGAGTAGGAACTCCCTACATAACACGTTTCAACTTTGGAACGTGTTATGGCACGTTTTCTTTCACCTGGTACCTCTGTTCACCTAGCAGAAAATAGGTACCTGGTAGTCAAACTGTGGGTATATCATGAGGACGTTGGTCAAGGGGATAAGAGTCTACCGGTCTCATGCCTATGACAAATTATACTCAGGGGTCACAAAGTCAACCTTCTATGATCTAAAAGAAGACTATCAAGGCACACGTTGTCAGCTCTATTGTTATTGTTAACGTTATTGTGTAAGTTGGGTGAATATAGAAATGACAGCCGAGAGCTCACTAGTACTTATTGTTAAACACACATGGGGCAAAATCTTACTGAAGCGACCATACGAGTCATAAATACTCAAACTCCGCCCAAGTAAAACAGAAACAAGCACCACTTAGTGGGGCAGCCAGAGGCTTAGGGCCCGCGCAGGAATATCCCTGCAAAACAAAAAAAAAAACAAAAAAACTAGTGCTTAACTTTATTGAATGAAGATACAGATGGAAATAGACAGTATTTTTCTTGGTGTTCCAATCCAAAATTTTACTTCTTTTTTTTTTCGCCTTTTGCAACACCGGTAGTACAGTAGGGTTCGTTTTCGACTCACAATCGGGAATTCCGGGTTTCGAATCCCAGGTGAGTCAGAAATGGTTGGCCGGGTTTCCTATCACCTAATGGCTCTGTTCACCTAGCAGTAAGTAGGCATCCAGGAGTTTAGACAGCTAGTTGTGGAGATGAATCCTGGGGGAGAGAAGTCCTGCGTTCGACCTTTGGGAAAGTGGGGGGGGGGGAGAGAAGAAGCAGATTCGTTTTGGCACGTTTTCTTTCACCTGGTACCTCTGTTCACCTAGCAAAAAAATAGGTACTTGGTAGTCAGGCTGTGGGTTGGCTGCGTTATTGTGAACGTTGACGTTAGCTGCGTTATTGTGAACGTTGACGTTAGCTGCGTTATTGTGAACGTTGATAATAACCTGAGACTGATGAAATCTGTACCTGAGGCTGCCAGGTGTGGCCAGGGCAGGTGTGGGCCAGGGCAGGTCTGGCTAAAACAGGTGTGGCCAGGGCAGGTGTGGGCCAGGGCAGGACCTGTTACTGCCAGGTGTTTACTCTGGATTTGCCACTCTGTTCAAAAAAATGTAAGTTCTACCTAACCAGTAGACTACGAACCCATTCAACCCACCAAACCCATCGAGGCCAAAGTCAGAAAACGTTACGTTGATTTATTGTTTAACAAACATTGCCTTTGTAACGGATTAGTCGACTCCGTCGATAATTGGACGTATTACGATGAAACGAAGGCGCTTGTATCCTAACTATTGACAAGAATGGAAATTGTCTCATATGAATTTAATTTTGAGTTGATGTAATCGAGGTGTATACAGTACTTACTTAAATATATGTATAGAGCGCAGGCAAGGTATAGAGCGCACGTAAGGGTGTGTGAGAGAGCAGGTTAGGGCCGCCAGCAGCCAGAGTGAGCAGCGGCCTTCTACTGAATGCTGACGCTGCTCCCTGGCCATCAGGAGGGTAGCAGCAGCTCCCAGGCTTGCTCAGGTTTCCTCTGGCACTCGCTACTTCCCATATTTATATTTCCTTCCTCATTTCCCCCCCTCAGTGTTACGCCTTTCACCCTTACTCATTTTTTGTTCCCTCATTACCTTCTCTCTCTGTGTATTTTGGGAGATTCCTTCACGTCATACTGCTATGAGTAATGTATTGTATATATATATATGTTTGTCATTATCGCAGCTATCTTCGTAAGCAACTATTGCTTCTCTCCACCACACACCACCACCTCCCCTCCCCCCCCCACCTCCCTTGCAGGTCTTGCACGCCCCCCCATCCCCCCTCCTTGTCCTCCCTACACCCTCACCACACTACTGCCACACTCACGGGCTGCAGGTCTGTACCTCAGAGCAGGTCTAGTGTGCCGCACACACCACCTTGGCTATTCCCAGCGTCCCAGACAACTTCTGGTGAGTGTGGGAGGAATGTTCACTCATAGGGTGAGTGGCGCTGCCCAATACTGTCACTATGGCGGTGTGTCCACTCACAGGATGAGTGGCGCTGCCTAATACTGTCACTATGGCGGTGTGTCCACTCACAGGATGAGTGGCGCTGCCTAATACTGTCACTATGGCGGTGTGTCCACTCACAGGATGAGTGGCGCTGCCTAATACTGTCACTATGGCGGTGTGTCCACTCACAGGATGAGTGGCGCTGCCTAATACTGTCACTATGGCGGTGTGTTCACTCACAGTGTGAGTGGCGCTGCCCAATACTGTCACTATGGCGGTGTGTCCACTCACAGGATGAGTGGCGCTGCCTAATACTGTCACTATGGCGGTGTGTCCACTCACAGGATGAGTGGCGCTGCCTAATACTGTCACTATGGCGGTGTGTCCACTCACAGGATGAGTGGCGCTGCCTAATACTGTCACTATGGCGGTGTGTCCACTCACAGGATGAGTGGCGCTGCCTAATACTGTCACTATGGCGGTGTGTTCACTCACAGTGTGAGTGGCGCTGCCCAATACTGTCACTATGGCGGTGTGTCCACTCACAGGATGAGTGGCGCTGCCTAATACTGTCACTATGGCGGTGTGTCCACTCACAGGATGAGTGGCGCTGCCTAATACTGTCACTATGGCGGTGTGTTCACTCACAGGATGAGTGACACTGCCCAATACTGTCACTATGGCGGTGTGTCCACTCACAGGATTAGTGGCGCTGCCCAATACTGTCACTATGGCGGTGTGTCCACTCACAGGATGAGTGGCGCTGCCCAATACTGTCACTATGGCGGTGAGTCCACTCACAGGATGAGGGACGCTGCCCAATACTGTCACTATGGCGGTGTGTCCACTCACAGGATGAGTGGCGCTGCCCAATACTGTCACTATGGCGGTATGTCCACTCACAGGATGAGTGGCGCTGCCCAATACTGTCACTATGGCGGTGTGTCCACTCACAGGATGAGTGGCGCTGCCCAATACTGTCACTATGGCGGTGTGTCCACTCACAGGATGAGTGGCGCTGCCCAATACTGTCACTATGGCGGTGTGTCCACTCACAGGATGAGTGGCGCTGCCCAATACTGTCACTATGGCGGTGTGTCCACTCACAGGATGAGTGGCGCTGCCCAATACTGTCACTATGGCGGTGTGTCCACTCACAGGGTGAGTGACGCTGTCCAATACTGTCACTATGGCGGTGTGTCTACTCACAGGATGAGTAACACTGCCCAATACTGTCACTATGGCGGTGTGTCCACTCACAGGATGAGTAACACTGCCCAATGCTGTCACTATGGCGGTGTGTTCACTCACAGGATGAGTGACGCTGCCCAATACTGTCACTATGGCAGTGTGTCCACTCACAGGATGAGTGACGCTGTCCAATACTGTCACTATGGCAGTGTGTCCACTCACAGGATGAGTAACACTGCCCAATACTGTCACTATGGCGGTGTGTTCACTCACAGGATGAGTGACGCTGCCCAATACTGTCACTATGGCAGTGTGTCCACTCACAGGATGAGTAACACTGCCCAATACTGTCACTATGGCGGTGTGTCCACTCACAGGAAGAGTGGCGCTGCCCCATCCCCATCATGTCCCAATCATGTCTGCCGTAGAACAAGTCTGCTGTCGAGTAACTGCTCCATTGTAGAGCAAGTTAGCAGGAATCTAATGATGGAAGTCTGGTGTAGAGCAAGTTTACTGTGGAGTAAGCCTGAATTTAGTAAGTAAGTCTAGATTTAGAGTAAATCTGCTGTAAAGTATGTTTGATGCAGCACAAGGCTGATGTAGAACAAGTGTGTTGTAGAACAAATGTGCTAAAGAACAAATGTGATGTAGAACAAGTGTGTTGTAGAACAAATGTGCTGTAGAACAAGTGTGTTGTAGAACAAATGTGCTGTAGAACAAGTGGGTTGTAGAACAAATGTGCTGTAGAACAAGTGGGTTGTAAAACAAATGTGTTGTACAACAAGTGGGTTGTAGAACAAATGTGTTGTAGAACAAGTGTGCTGCAGAACAAATGTGCTAAAGAACAAATGTGTTGTAGAACAAGTGTGCTGCAGAACATGTGCTGTAGAACAAGTGTGCTGAAGAACATGTGTGCTGCAGAACATGTGTGCTGCAGAACAAGTGTGCTGCAGAACAAGTGTGCTGCAGAACTAGTGTGCTGCAGAACTAGTGTGCTGCAGAACAAGTGTGCTGCAGAACATGTGTGCTGTAGAACAAGTGTGCTGCAGAACATGTGTGCTGCAGAACATGTGTGCTGCAGAACATGTGTGCTGCAGAACATGTGTGCTGCAGAACATGTGTGCTGCAGAACATGTGTGCTGCAGAACATGTGTGCTGCAGAACATGTGTGCTGAAGAACAAGTGTGCTGTAGAACAAGTGTGCTGTAGAACAAGTGTGCTGTAGAACATCTGTGCTGTAGAATATCTGTGCTGCAGAACAAGTGTGCTGCAGAACATGTGTGCTGAAGAACATGTGTGCTGTAGAACATCTGTGCTGCAGAACATGTGTGTTGCAGAACATGTGTGCTGTGGAGCAGCGCACATGTTCTACAGTTACGATCTGACGTTAGACATATTTAGACAAATCCGAAAATGTTTATGTTTATAATGTTTTAAATTACGGACGGAGGGGTGGGGGGATGTATTATTATTTTACCTTTTTGGGTCAAAAATATCAAAATAGATTGCATTAAAAAAATAAGTGTTTCGGCATACCTAACTTCCTCGAGAAAGTGATTTCTAACTTTGTCTGCACCTTTCCAGTGCCTGAAGATTCATCTTGTATATCTCTAAGGACGGAGCACAGACCTACAGTGTGCTCCAGAAGGAAAAGGAATGGGGTACAGACCTACAGTGTGCTCCAGAAGGAAAAGGAATGGGGTACAGACCTACAGTGTGCTCCAGAAGGAAAGGAATGGGGTACAGACCTACAGTGTGCTCCAGAAGGAACAGGAATGGGGTACAGACCTACAGTGTGCTCCAAATGGAAAAGGAATGGGGTACAGACCTACAGTGTGCTCCAGAAGGAAAAGGAATGGGGTACAGACCTACAGTGTGCTCCAGAAGGAAAAGGAATGGGGCACAGACCTACAGTGTGCTCCAGAAGGAAAAGGAATGGGGTACAGATCTACAGTGTGCTCCAGAAGGAAAAGGAATTGGGTACAGACCTACAGTTTGCTCTAGAAGGAACAGGAATGGGCCACAGACCTACAGGGTGCTCCAGAGTGAGCTTTATGGCAGTAGTCTAATGACTAATATTTTGTTATCACGTCTTTCGTTTTAATATTAATGATCTTGTTTTAATATATCGAGGAATATGTAGATTCTTTCTTTGTGATACGGAAAAAAATTGTACCGTTTCTGGGCAAAATGGTCAGAAATAGATTTTTGTTTTTAAATAATGTAGTACCACTGTACCGCCAGTTTCAAATTGTATCGTTTTTGGTACAATTGCACCGCAGGTCAACACAGTTCATCCAGAAATGTCAGCACTGTGGAGAAATGCTCGCTGGAACATTATCTAATACAGTGCACAGTTACAAACCCATTAAGATTTCAACTTAGATTCAACAGAGCAGAAGTAGTTGTTAAACATATGGGGCAAAAGCTTACTGAAGCGACCATACCAGTCATAAATACTCATACTCCGCCCAAGTAAAACAGAAATAAGTAACACTTAGTGGGCCAGCCAGAGGCTTAGGGCTCGAGCAGGAATTTCCCTGAAAAAAAAAAAACTGTTCCCCCCTACTGCCTATGGGGGCCAAACCACGAAGATACAAACCATATAGTACACAACACGGTTCTCTAACGTATTTTAGTTCAAAAACCTAACCAACCTAACTCAGTACAAATCAACCTAACCGAACCCAACCGAGGTTAACACAGCCTGCCAAAGCTAATATACATTTAACCTTGCGCTATATATATAAGAAAAGTAGAAAACTATTTTTGTCGAAACGCTTGTGTACGATTTGAGGATCACCTTCGTATACCAGGCCCATGGCCTTCAAGGACCCGCCATACCAGGAGCCGCGGCGCCCTTCCGCAAGTCTCCTGCGTCGGTCACAATTCCCGCCGGGGTGAGGGTCGACACCACGACACAAGATGCTTCACTACACCTCCTGAAGTGGCTGTAGCGGGAATCCCTCCCGCCTTTTCGACACTTCTCTACACCGAAGGGAAAGGCGGGAGGGAGCGGCCTGGCAGCCATTACACCAGCGAACTAGTTAGTATTTGAAGTTTCTCCGTCAAACCACATTGCTTCACTAAACTAGTTATTTCAAATATCGCGAAATAGTTGATATTGGAGATATATATATACAACAACAATGTGGGTAAACTAAATATTTAGTAAGGGAAAGAAATAAGATGATGATCGAGGCTGGTAGCGAACGCTCGATGATGGCCGCCGACCTCCGCCGGGCCACCACACTCCGGGTATAAGAATCTTTGAGTTTATATCTCGAATTACGATGCAATGAGGCCATTTCAGAGCGCGGCACAGCTCTGCTCTCTCGATGAGTTGTTGTAGATCACACCACTCACAATTTGACCACCACCCAAGCCCTACACTACAAGAATTAAGGAAATATTACCCCATTACTATATAAGTTTGTGGCTCGCCAACAACATCAAATTTAATCACAAAAATAATATACTTTCAAACCCTGTGTACCTGCTTGTATATATATATATATATATATATATATATATATATATATATATATATATATATATATATATATATATATATCAGCAAATGTCTTTTAATAATTGCAAAATATATTAAGTATACTGAAATTACTGTATCTTATTATATGTATATATATGTCGTACCTAATAGCCAGAACGCACTTCTCGACCTAGTATGCAAGGCCCGATTTGCCTAAGACAGAATGATTTTCGTTATTTAAACAAAAAATTGCAATTGGTTTATTTGAATTAATATTTATAGATTCTATTAAGAAGGTGAATTACTAACTTAGGTATGTTAGGTTAGGTAGGGTAGGTTAGGTAGAATAGGTTAGGTTAAGTAGGGTAGGATAGGTTAGGTAGGGTAGGTTAGGTTATGTTAGGTAGGGTAGGTTAGGTAATGTTAGGTAGGTTAGGTTTGGTCATATTTCTCCGTTATTTTTAACTCAGATTAACAAAAACGAACTCATACGTAATGAAATGAATAGCTTTATCATTTTATAAGAAAAAAAATAAAAAATATATAACTTTAAGAAAACTTATTACAAACATATATATATATATATATATATATATATATATTAGGTACGACATATGTATTACAAACATATGTGGGTAGAATATAGTTGTGCAATAATTGGCTGATTGTGCAATATAATTGGTTGTGCAATAACAGCACTATTGGTAATATAATTGGTTGTAACTATATAATTGGTTGTGCAATAACAGCCAATTATTGCACAACTATATTCTACCCACCTCAAGACTCCGCTCCAATATAGAAGCATCAAGAAATATGGACCAATAGGCTTTCTACAAACACTTCTATTCAATACCCATTGTTTCTGTTCTGTCTTGTGTTGATACTTTTAATACCCTATTAATATCCCCTCCTGTTCTGTCTTGTGTTAATGCCACATCACCCTTCCCACCTCACTCAAATGTAGATATAATATCAGAGAGACGTAAGTTCTAATCAGTTGTGTATTTGTGAAGTCTTTGAAAATGTAATAAGTTTTACGAAACGCGCCCGTGTCGCGTCAGACTAGAAATAAAAATGAATTTTGGAGAAGTGATTTTTGATTTACCTCCAACAGTGAAGTGTAATGTACGAAAGATTGAGAAAATTCGTGTTAGAATTATTATTATTAATCTTACTTTTTCGGTCATATTTAATAATATATGTCTACAGGAAAGACTGCTACCAAAATATACTAATATATATATATATATATATATATATATATATATATATATATATATATATATATATATATATATATATATATATATATATATATATATGAGGGTACCACCTCTGGTGCAATTGTAGGAACCCATAGCCCTGGAGAAGAAAATAAAGAGTATTCAGAGAAGACCTTGTAGATCCCCACTAAACATTTTAATATTTTCGTCTACCACCCCTATTCTTTTTGTTTATTTATAAATCTTTATATATTTATATATTCTAACCTTTATTCATATATATATATATATATATATATATATATATATATATATATATATATATATATATATGCAAACTTGTATGAAAAGCCTACTTTGTGTCATATTGGTTTAATTATGCGGTCTTCAAGGCCTAAGACTGCTAATAATAGACCGTGAATCAAACACAACTATACCAGACAGCTTTTTTGGACAATTCGAAAGGTTTTATAGTCGTTAGAAAGCTTTATAACCCGTAAGAGAGCTTTTATAGCCCATTAAAACCCCATAAACAGCACATCTACTCTTTATACCAGTTTGTCGTTGTTGTTGTTTTAAGAGTCAGGTACTCTGAACAAAACGTTCCAAGTAGCACGTTCTATGGTGAGCCCGTAGTGGACTTACCTGGCACAGGAGCGGGGCTGTGGCATACCTGCTTCTTATTTATACCTGCTGCTCACACCTACTCACATCTGCTCATGCCTGCTCATGGTGCCTCTTCTTCACAGACGCCCCTCACACCTGCTCTGATCTCAATATCTCTCATTATTCTGTTCTGGTGGTGTGTTCTTCACCATTATCATTATTTAATTTGATTATATTCCAATTTGAATTTTTCCATGATCTTGGAGTATTATTGCTCTTAACATTTTTGGTCGTGTTAAATTTCTTTAAAAAATGCTTGGAACAATGAAGCTATTTATATATATGGGAATTCGGTGCTTTGCGTACCCGGACCCACCGACATCCTATATACAAAAGGGTTTTTGTATATAGGATATTTTTTATCTTGATACACGTGTAGGTCTGGAAATAAAGCAAAGTAAACAACACAGTGCAACAGCCTAACATAACCTGGCATATTTATTTATTTATTTATATATACAAGAGTTCTTGCATTCTTGTAAAGCCACTGGCACGTACAGTGTTTCGGGCAGGTCCTTGATCCTAATTTTCCCTGGAATATGACCCGCCAAATCGATTAACAACCAGGTACATATTCACTGCTGGGTGAACAGAGGCTACAGTTAAGTATTGGCACCCAGTCAATCCTCCCCGGCCAGAATACGAACCCAGGGCAGAGTGCTCGCGAAGATCCGGTCGAGTGCTCTACCACTGTGCTACGGTGACTGCGTAGGCCGAGCATATGTAGTGTAGTAGGCATCCATTAAAGGTTAAGAGGCAGACGCAAGCCTCACCTTGCGTGGGCAGGCTACCAACGCACCAGCTCCGAACACGTGCGAGATATGCAAGATATACGCAGCTCCTGTTTACCCACAGCAGTGTTTTTTTTTTAGTTTTTTTTTACCGGGCTTCCGCGAAACCTTCCTCGGGAGTTCTGCGCACCTCTTCTCATTGGTTGCGCGAAGCTTTTCCCAGAGGTTCTGTGAATCGTCCTCAGCGGGTACGGGAGAAATATAAAGAAAAAAAACAAAGCTCACAAACCAATATGATTTTGAACGTTTAACAAGGGTGAGGGTTTCATTTTATTTTGTTTCATTTTGTTAGGGGTTGCGCCATGGTTTAAGAGGTTGGGAATCACTTGACTTTAGGATGAACGGGAGGTGCCGGGGGTGGGGTGGGGTGTGGAGGGGGGCACAGAAGACGGAAAATTTCCAACAACTGAGTTAGAAAATATAAATAGCGAGGCATGATGATAGCTGTTGCGGCCAGCGGCTGTTGATGCACGATAATCAACGCTGATTTAGCGTGCCAAGGTAACCGAGATGCGCGCTGACTTACCGTTCTTTTCTGCCATGAGCGCTGATCTGTCGTTCCACCGACAAGAGCGCTGATCTGTCGGTGCTGATCTGTCGCTGATCTGATCTAGGTTGTAGGTTCCCGTCCACCTCATTGTCCGAGTGGATCTTCTCATTGATACACATCACGTTAATGTGATTATTATTATTATTATTATTATTATTATTATTATTATTATTATTATTATTATTATCATCATGTCCCACCGACATGAGCGCTGATTTGTTGTCGTCCCACCGACATGACGCTGATTTGTTGTCGTCCCACCGACATGACGCTGATCTATAGTCCCACCGACATGACGCTGATCTATAGTCCCACCGACATGACGCTGATCTATCGTCCCACCGACATGACGCTGATTTATCGTTCCACCGACATGAACGCTGATTTATCGTCCCACCGACATGAGCGCTGATTTATCGTCCCACCGACATGACGCTGATTTGTCGTCGTCTGACCGACATGAGCGCTGATTTGTCGTCGTCTGACCGACATGAGCGCTGATATATAGTCCCACCGACATGACGCTGATCTATCGATATGCCACAACGTACAAAATTCAACGACCTAATCTAACCAGAAAAGGACGAACACAGGCTACCAACCCTTCCTCCCTCCCTCCTTTTTCCAGCCTAACCAACCTTGCATAGAACACGCGAATTTTTGAGAGACGGTACTTTTCATAGCATTTAATTAATATTTTGGTTGCCTTGATGTACCGTCGCGTTTTAGCTGTAGAGAGGACAGGTTCCGTACGGCGCCGAGTTGCTGTTCCATGTAAAGTCTGATGAACAGGATTAGTATAGCGAAAATGGTTAATTAACATAGGAGAATGTAATGTCGTGCCACCGACATGAGCGGTTAGATGAATATAATGTTGAATATTCTGGTTAGATGAATATAATGTTGAATAATCTGGTTAGATGAATATAATGTTAAATAATCTGGTTAGATGAATATAATGTTGAATAATCTGGTTAGATGAATATAATGTTGAATACGAAAATGGAAGACCACAACAAGAAATGGCTTGACTCGACAAAAAGAAAATGGAAGACTCGACTACAGGAAAATGGTCGACACGGCAACAAGAAAATGGTTGACTTGGGGGGGGAAATAGGACAAAGGGGGGGGGGGGGGGAATAGGACAATTTAGAAAATAGCCAGAACTGGTGTGTGTGTGTGTGGTAGGGGGCACCAACCACTAGGCTCAGTAACAGTTCCACAGCTGAAGAGTGTCGACTGGCAGCTGCCACTTTGGCCTCTCTTCCTCTTGGTGCTCCTTTGGGGATGGGGGGATATATCTTCAAGAAAAGTATTTGCCTGCAGTTTTACGGCTGGTTTATAATTCCACTAAACCTTATTGTTATTATTATTGCTATTATCATTATTTTTGTAAATATTTATATTGCTTCATTTACTATTAGTATTAATTATATTTATATTATTAATATTATCTTTTTTTTTTGTAAAAATTTATATTCATTATTATTTTATTTTTATTAAATCCACTAGGGAAAAGAGGTGGTTGTGAACCTACATCCTTGGCAGTGTCAGCCACATACTCTACCACTTTGTAGATTGTAGTGGTAGAGTATGCCACATACTCTACCACTTTGTAGATTGTAGTGGTAGAGTATGCCACATACTCTACCACTTTGTAGATTGTAGTGGTAGAGTATGCCACATACTCTACCACTTTGTAGATTGTAGTGGTAGAGTATGCCATATACTCTACCACTTTGTAGATTATAGTGGTAGATTGAGTGGCTGACACTGCCAAGGTTGTAGGTTCACGTCCACCTCATTGTCCGAGTGGATCTTCTCATTGATACACATCACGTTAATGTGATTATTATTATTATTATTATTATTATTATTATTATTATTATTATTATTATTATTATTATTATTATTATTATTATTTAGGGTATATAAATTACGTATCCTGACTAGGTAGCCTAACCTAGTTTAACTAAGCCTAACTTAATTTTGTTTCAGCTGTGCATCTTTCCATATTGTCAACGCATTTTCTATGAATGATACTGGTTTTTTCTAACTATTTGGTCGAACGTATACAAACGGTCTGTTGGAATCCCCAAAAAAGTTTACGCTTGTGTATCTGAATTAACTCAAATAGCAAACTTTTATTCCAAATAAAATGAACCGCGTCTAACTTGTCCAGGGCATAAACAGTCAATCCTGAGCCTAACATGCGCTTTCTTGGGGTTAATATTGTGCTCATTTGTGCTATACTAGTCCTAGGAATGTTTAAATTTGGTTTTTTTCCCGCACGCTCTGCAAAATTTATTCTAGAAAGCGTGACTATGTTTGTCTGTAACCGTCCATTTTTGTACGTTCGACCAAATTGTTGTCATAGTTATCTTGATGTTATCTTTAGATGTTGTTTGTTGTTAAAGATTCGCTACCTAGAACAATGTCCCAAGTAGCACGGGCTATGGTGAGCCCGTAATTGATTTATATATATCTTTAGATGATTTCGGGTCTTTTTTAGTGTCCCCGCGGCCCGGTCCTCGACCAGGCCTCCACCCCCAGGAAGCAGCCCTTGACAGCTGACTAACACCCAGGTACCTATTTTACTGCTAGGTAACAGGGGCATAGGGTGAAAGAAACTCTGCCCATTGTTTCTCGCCGGCGCCTGGGATCGAACCCAGAACCACAGGATCACAAGTACAGCGTGCTGTCCGCTCGGCCGACCGGCTCCCCTAGGAACTATCATTTTGTGAGGTTGGGTTGTGTATTATATACCCTAAAAGTTTTCTTAATTTTAATGCGGCTTGCGGCATATATACCGAAACCAACCAGCCATAAGCTAATCTAGCTTATCGTGTCGTTCCCTACCCTAACTTAACCCACCTTAATCAAACTTAACCTAACTTAACCAAACGAGATGAAGCCTAACCAAGCAAATCTTAGTATAACCTAAGCTAATCTAACCTAACCAAGGCTAACGTGGGAGGTGAAAACAGGTGAAAGGTTACACAAAATGTCAAAAGCATAGTGCGTGACAGAAAACAAGAGCACTCAAAAGCTGCAAAATGGCTAGGAATATGTTAAACTACAAGTCAAGCATGATCTCCGAACCCTCTTCTCGAAAGACTACCAGATTACAGCTAAGTCTTATAAAGGTACAGAAACAATCCCATTTCTAAGGTCACGCACAAGCTTTCTTGACTTTCCACTAAGAGTTCTCCGAATCAGTTACGTCGCTGCTGTCAATCAAAATTTATGTTTGGCAAGTCATGTCGAAGACACCAAAGAATTATGACAGCTCAACACAGGAGCGTTTGACATTGGCAAGACTTCTCTTTTCTTTAGGTTTGATTAATTTCTTGATGGGTTGCTGATTAATAATAACATATAAGAGGACTTTATCACCGATAATAAGGTATAACAGGACCTCGAGTTGATAACTGATAATGTATAACCGACCTTTCTGTTCATGACTGAGAAGTACGTATAACAGGACTTGATATTCATGACAAAATAACGTATAACAGGACATGATATTCATGACAAAATAACGTATAACAGGTCCTGATATTCATGACTGAGAATAACGCATAAGAGAACTTGAGCAATACCGACCAGGGACGCTACTCACCGTCCCTCTCAAACTGGAGAATAAATATCAAAACAAAATACATGTATGTTTGACAAATCTTTCACCCTGTCCATGGAAGACAGAAGAAAATGTATATATGCTAGTTAGCATTGTAAATGTGTGGCCACGTTTGTGGTAGAAATTAATAATAATAATAATAATAATAATAATAGGACAAACAAAAGCCCTGCCTCCCAGGACGGCAACAAAGCCGAAGCCTAATATAGACGGGGCATTACATGACTGGCGCTCGAGATGCCTCTCCTCATCTAAAGTATTGTTCTAGTTAATGTTCTTTCTGTAATTGTCTCAGTGTTACAAGTCGAATGTGTTTTTGTGTTGCTTCGGTGCAGGTTATTTTCCGACTTCTGTAAATGTGGCTGCTGGATATCCGTGCATATTATTATTATTGTTGTCACGGCCCAGGTATCTTGAAATGTTGATAAATGTTAGCCGTAACACAGTCTTATATTTGTCACTATATATTCAGTAAGAAAGTAAATATATATATATATTATAGGATGGCAGCTGAACCCGGATTTATAGAGCACGTTTGTGGCCACTTACGAGTCATACCTTGATCACGGCGGTTTACTCGACAGTATTTACTAAATAGTTTACGAGCTCGGAAGCGCTACGAGGTTGTCAGATATGATAATAATAATAAGCTTGAGTTGAGGAGGATCTCTTAAAGTATTTTGTGAACGCGGACTAAACTGCCATGTTTGCGGTAAACGGTCATACGGCTGGATTCATCAAGCAGTTACACAAACACTTACGAACTCGTACTTGCAAGTACGCAATTACTTATATTTTTTAGGTCTTTGGCAGCTTTGTTTACATTAACTAAACAGTTTATGAGCTCCGAAGCACCAGCAGGTTGTTTATAGCAATAATATAATTTGATTGGGAGGTTTCCAGGCGCGTAAACTGTTTAATATATGTAAACAAAGCTGCCAAAGATTGAGAAAAGATGAACAGGTTCATAAGAACTGGCGTAAATGCTTGATGAATCCAGGTCCTGATCTTATATGGGGACGACACGTAAGCTTTCACAGACAGCTTTCCGTGAAATAATCGAACCCAAATTCAACTTTGGAACCCTTCCTCCTCCCCACCCCCCCCCCTCTCTCTCTCTCAATACCATGCGCCTCTAACTTTGTAACGCGTCGCTTGTGAATTGTGAAGCACAGTATCAAAGGCTTTACAAAGGTCAAGGTATAACATGACACAAGCCTTGACGCTGGTAACTACCTGAAATATAATGGAAGGGAATGAGAGTAAATTAAACATGTGTGGTCCTTGGAGAAACTATGCTGTGAATGCCTTGTGTTTATCGAGATGTGAACGATGGGTTTTGCGATTGTCGGTAGATTTCAGCCACTCGTCCTACTTTGGACGTTGAGCTTATTGTAAGTGATCTGGCTTCCTATAAGCGGCGCTGACTTTGTAATCTTCCACGACTCCGCTGTCTTGCTGATGAGGCAAGAAGATGATGTCTCCAGATATCTCAGTTCTCCGGATATCTCAGTTCTTCAGATACTTCAGTTCTTCAGATACCTCAGTTCTTCAGATACCTCAGTTCTTCAGATACCTCAGTTCTTCAGATACCTCAGTTCTTCAGATACCTCAGTTCTTCAGATACCTCAGTTCTTCAGATACCTCAGTTCTTCAGATACCTCAGTTCTTCAGATACCTCAGTTCTTCAGATACCTCAGTTCTTCAGATACCTCAGTTCTTCAGATACCTCAGTTCTTCAGATACCTCAGTTCTTCAGATACCTCAGTTCTTCAGATACCTCAGTTCTTCAGATACCTCAGTTCTTCAGATACCTCAGTTCTTCAGATACCTCAGTTCTTCAGATACCTCAGTTCTTCAGATATATCAGTTCTCCAGATATCTCAGTTCTTCAGATACCTCAGTTTTCCAGATGTCTCACTTTTCAATGGGATCCCAGAATCTCAAGGGGGCCCGATCTCCAAAGACCCCCAGTTCCCTAGAGACCCCAGCTCCCTAGAGACCTCCAGCTCCCTAGAGACCTCCAGCTCCCTAGAGACCTCCAGCTCCCTAGAGACCTCCAGCTCCCTAGAGACCTCCAGCTCCCTAGAGACCCCAGCTCCCTAGAGACCCCAGCTCCCTAGAGACCCCCAGCTCCCTAGAGACCCCCAGCTCCCTTGGGACCCCAGCTCCCTAGAGACCCCCAGCTCTCCAGGGCCTCACAACTCAACAGGGACACCAACACTCTTCAATACCCTAGCCCTACCTCCTCCCCCCCCACCTCCCTCAAGGACTCCCAGATCTCAAGTGACGCAAAACATTTGCGAGTCATAAAGGTATTGATAATGTCAGTGGAAGCGTAAGATCTATTAACTCTCGTGTTTAAAATCACAAATTACTCCACGAGCACCAGACTGCTTGAGTACAGTAATTAGCTTCGTCAATAGAGAGCGGTCATTACAAGAAGAGGTACAAAGTACAGAGTCAAGGGGAGTCAGTTCTGCTGTATTTATGAATTAGGAATTAAAAAAAATCTACAAGAATGGTGAGAATAGAAAAGCCGCGTGTATTGGTAAGTCTATCGACCCATTAAAATGTATTGACGGTGCCGGTAGATGAGGTGTTTATATTCTTTGAGGAAAATTAAGAAACGAGGCAAATGGAAAGAGGAGCCTAAATTTTGTAACATTTGGGGTCGGAACATGAGTGGAATGGATGTTTGTGTTGGAAGACAAGGGAATGACAGAAGCCTCGTGTCGAATTGAAAGGGCCGGTGATATTATGACCGGGGCAATTTTGAGATGACACTGAAAAGGTGTAACCAGCCAATTGTCAAGGACGAGCACCAAGACGCGGTTCCCGCTGACGCACAAAATGGAGAAAATTTGAAGATTATAAGATGGAGTTCTGAGACATTTGCATTAAACTCGAAAATATTCCATTTGACGAAAAAGTTAGAGAAAGAAAAAAAGAAGCGTATTAAGAAAGATATACAAGCTGGCGGTAAAAATTACTTAGTAACTGGGGTTAACCACAGTCGTAATTTGTAAGATTGAACACGGAGAGGGTGAGGGAGTCGTGCAGACACCAGCAGGGATGGGTAGACAGATGTGGTGGAAGGTGGTCAGGTGTACACCACACACCTGGCCTCTCACCAGATTTCCTCATCCAGGGAGAGTGTGGTTATTTATTATTAACATCTTTATTGACAAAATTAATTACAATTTTGCCTAATCTGAGGATTTTGATAGTCTTATTAAATTGAGGATAATGCTAGTATTCACTGTCACGCAGGACAGAGGGTCATACATAAGACAATAGGTCTAAACTGTAGGCTGAAGCACATATATATCATGGTTACAATCAATGTTTTAATGTGTGGATATGTGAAAACAACTTTCTACTGTGCACTGCCACACAAGGGCAGGGATGGGTTCATAAGTGATACAGCTTAGAATATAAATAAAAATTGTTCTTCATTCTTTAAAATGGACAAGCAAATTTTGGGTAAATTGTTAGGATGTCGTCCAGAACACCTGAGTCAATAAAATAGTTACACAGTTGGTGGTACAATAGGCCAGGAGGTCTAAAGTCCTTTACGGTTTCACATTCATCAATATAGTGTTCTAGTAAATGCATTAAAGGTTTATCACAGAGTTTACAATCTGAATATTCTGGTAGTGGCTCAGCCTCACTAACCTGCCAGATGTGCCTATAGCCAAGGCGAATTCGCGCAATTACTACATCACATTGCCTGGTCCGATTACTGTACTGACCATACAAATACCTATTATTACAGAACTTGTCATAAGAGTGTGGTGGACCACACAGCAACCTATGGTGCGGGATGAAGAAGGGTTCTTATCTACGGTGAAGGATGAAGAAGAAGGAAACTGAGATTTACTCTTGTAGCTGAAGATGGAATGGAAAACCGTGAAAGATTAGTGTAGTAAATGTAGCTAGGAGAGGCAGGGATGTGGGTGACCATCACATGTGAACATCATAAGAAGAGTTGGGGTGGAAGGAGGGGATCAGAGGAGCATCAGAAGAGCAACTAATATAGACGCGTGTGTGTGTGTGTGTGTGTGTGTGTGTGTGTGTGTGTGTGTGTGTGTGTGTGTGTGTGTGTGTGTGTGTGTGTGTGTGTGTGTGTGTGCCCATTGGGTAGGGGAGTGGGTAGTGTTAGGACTCTTAAAGTGATTCTTTGCGTGGGGGGGATTAGTGCTGGCATTAGTATGTGCTTGAGGCACGGAGGTTCGGGGGGGAATTGGGTTAGTGTCCCGTCTCTGAAAGAGAAATGTTTTCGAGGGTGCTTGGCAGGGAGATTAGTTTAGTCATTTATTATGCACTCCCGTAACCATGCTGTAGGCGGGAGTGGCAAGGGTTATAGAGGCAACTAACGAGTTTAGGAGCTGATCCCCCCATAGTTCATTGGGTTACGCAAGTAACAATTTTGTGAAGCTGTTTACACAATTCTACACACACTCACACACACAGGTGGGGCCTGACAGCTGAGTGGGCAGCGCTTCGGATTCGTAGTCATGGGGTTCCGGGTTCGATCCCCAGTGGAGGCGGTAACAAATGGGCAGAGTTTCTTCACCCTGATGCTCCTGTTACTTAGCAGTAAATAGGTACCTGGGAGTTAGACAGCTGCTACGGGCTGATTCCTGTGTGTGTGTGTGTGTGAAAAAAGTTGATTGATTGACAATTGAGAACCGAAAAAGCCAGAGCTCAACCAAAGCTTGTTTCAAGAAACAAGAAAACGGCCAACCTACTCATGAAGAACTCTCCAGACACCAAACAGAACGCCTTGAAGGAAACCAACGCCGTCTATGCCTTCAAATGCCCGCTTGGGGACTGTCAGCCCCAAAGATCTCAGTATATAGGCAAGACAACAACGTCTCTTTCTAGGCGATTAACAATGCATAAACAACAGGGCTCCATCAAGGAGCATCATATAATCTCACACAACCAGACCATCACCAGAGAAATCTTAACAAGTAACACAGAAATTATCGACAGATACAACGATAACAGGAGACTCGACATCAGCGAGGCACTACACATCAAAAAGTCAAAACCAGCAATCAACAGCCAATTAACACATAATTACATTCTATCCATTTCAAGACCCCAAACCAGCGCATAAGTAAGCAGATAAAATGTATACCCATCGTTGTTGTTGTTTCAGATTTAGCTACTCAGGACGAAGTGTCCATGTAGCACGGGCTATGGTGAGCCCGTACACGTATACACATCGTTACGTACCTCATTTATACCCATTGTTTCGTGTTCTGTCTTTTCCCAATGATTTATATCCTATCACCTCACCCAAAAACAAATATAAGCATGAAACGGATTACATAAAAAATAAAAATTAGTCTTTGAAAATGTGAGAAGTCTTGCGAAACGCTTCTATGCGTCAGACCATAAATAAAAATGTAAAAATTAACTTTGGAGAGTAAATTTTTCAATTACCCTCGACAGTGAAGAAAAACGCAAGAAATATTGAGAAGATTCGTGTTAGAATTATTAATCTTACCCTTTTGGTCATATTCAACAACATATATATATATATATATATATATATATATATATATATATATATATATATATATATATATATATATATATATAATATATATTAGTATATTTTGGTTGCAGTCTTTCTTGTAAACAAATGTTGTTGAATATGACCGAAAAGGTAAGATTAATAATTCTAACACGAATCTTCTCAATATTTCTTATGTTTTTCTTCACTGTCGGTGGTAATAAAAATTCATTTTTTAATTGTCTGACGCCTGAACGCGTTTCGTAATTCGTATTACATTTTCAAAGACATAATTTACACAAATTCTTCGTACTTATACTCTATTGGATGAGGTGATATGGTACCAAAGTTTTGGGTGAGGTGACAAACACAATACAGAACACGAAACAATGGGTATAAATTGGATAAGTGAACATATGAATGGAAGTAATTGCAGAAGCCCTATTGGCCCATACTTCCTCTTGCTGCTTCCACATTGGTTCGGGGTCTTGAAGTAGGTAGAATATAGTTGTGCAACCAATTAATGCACAACTATATTCTACCTATTATTTAATCGAGAATTTAGCAAAGGTATATTCACAGTAGTCGTCTCTATCACTAATGACATTATTGCAAATGAAGGTATTTTGGTAATAGATAGCTGTGCCACCTTTTTTTATTTTACCTGTATTTGTGAATAGCTGTATAACCGGCTAAGTTGTAAAGTTGGGTATGGTCTTGACTTAGCCATGTGTCTGTTAAAATAATGAACGGTAGTTTAGTACCTAGCGCTGTGAGTAGTGCATTTATATCATCAAAATGTTTACCAAGTGATCTAACATTTTGGTTGAAGACAGACAAGTGTTATTTTGGAGTTTGTTTTGTGCAAGGTTTCTTGTATAATACCTGCAGTTGTGATGATCAATATGCTGGTTATTGTAGATTTGTGACAGCAGATTTAGTTCAGGGTCAATATCAGCATGCATGTTGATACAGTGGAGTCAAGATACAATAAAGAAAGCGATTACAGAACAGTAAAATACTAAATCTGCTGTAAATCTACTTGCTATAATTTTACAAATTACAGTAACATTTAGATTGATAATAAGCAATATTAAAAATTAAAATTATGCAAATGGAATAAGAATAATAGCAAATAACAATACAATAAGTGACAAATGAAGAAATGAACAATATATAATGGTGGAATAAACAAGAAAAAGGGAAAAAATGTATAATTGAAAACTTTTTTGAATGGAAAGGCAGAGCTATAGTACACTTTGGTTATTAGATGAAACTCTAAGTTACACTCTGGGGTTGTGAGGGTTGTGTGGTAGAGTAGACCTCAGGTATAGGGTTCACTTGGCATCCGGTTATTCAGCCATTACCCCTCAGTCAGTGAGGAAAGATCTGAGGTGCGCCTCACTGGTTATTTCATAGGTTTTTCCCAGTGTCAGACTTCTAAGCTAGTATTTTACCACCTCTTACAAATCATTGTTTAATTTACCCATTGGAATTGCTACGACCTTCGCGCAGTTTATGTCACAAGAGGTTGACTAAGTTGTCTCCACAAAAATACCTCTGGCAGGGAAGTATTGTTCAAACTTTAAATGGTAATAAAACAGGATTGTTGATTTGTGGAGCCAATTACCGCGTAACGTGGTGGAGGTGGGGTCCCTCGATTGTTTCAAGCGTGGGTTGGATATGTATGTGAGTGGGATTGGGTGGTTATAGATAGGAGCTGCCTCGTATGGGCCAACAGGCCTTCTGCAGTTACCTTTGTTCTTATGTAATAAGAGCAAGGGTAAGCAGGGTGGTCACGGCCCACAAGTTGTCCAGCAATGGTTACACTGCACAGGTTGATTTAATTCGAACAACTTGACTCATTATGCGTGGGCAGAGGCCCATTGTACAGCCCAGCTGAAGTACTGCCGTAGTGGACTTACCTGGCACAGGAGCGGTGGCTGCAACTGAAGTACTGCCATAGTGGACTTACCTGGCACAGGAGCGGTGGCTGCAGCTGAAGTACTGCCATAGTGGACTTACCTGGCACAGGAGCGGTGGCTGCAACTGAAGTACTGCCATGGTGGACTTACCTGGCACAGGAACGGTGGCTGCAACTGAAGTACTGCCGTAGTGGACTGGCACAGGAGCGGTGGCTGCAACTGAAGTACTGCCATGGTGGACTTACCTGGCACAGGAGCGGTGGCTGCAACTGAAGTACTGCCATGGTGGACTTACCTGGCACAGGAGCGGTGGCTGCAACTGAAGTACTGCCATGGTGGACTTACCTGGCACAGGAGCGGTGGCTGCAACTGATGTACTGCCATGGTGGACTTACCTGGCACAGGAGCGGTGGCTGCAACTGAAGTACTGCCATGGTGGACTTACCTGGCACAGGAGCGGTGGCTGCAACTGAAGTACTGCCATAGTGGACTTACCTGGCACAGGAGCGGTGCCTGCAGCTGAAGTACTGCCATAGTGGACTTACCTGGCACAGGAGCGGTGCCTGCAGCTGAAGTACTGCCATAGTGGACTTACCTGGCACAGGAGCGGTGCCTGCAGCTGAAGTACTGCTGGACTCTAGAATACCTCTCGACCCGGACGAGGTGAATTACCCTGTCATTCTATTGGACCAACTATTGGAACATTACCCGTGTCCAATACTGGCTCGACTAGCCAAGCGTCGCACAAATATTGGACAGACTTCAGAGAGATATATATACTCTCTTCCATACGTCTTGAATCATGACGAGTTCTGGTCTAAGTGTCAATTTGGATTATGGAATGTCCTTGGTAATTTTATATATATATATATTGTGAGGCTCCTTAAAAGAGACGAAGACAATGGGTGGATTGATGATTGTTTCTGGACTGGAATTAGACCTTGCACGTTTGGCTAATTATCACGGAAGCGTCGTTAACATGTGGAGAGCTCGTTGTAGTCGAGAAATGACATCAGAACCAACGGTGAGTAGCAGCTAAATGTCCATTAAGTTAACTATTTTTAAAAGCGGGTTCACATGAGTAGCTTAAATTAAAGTATTTTGTCCACTTTTTGAGACATAAATACATCGTAAAAGTGTGATGTTGCGCTTTTGTATTAATATAGGATAGGATTTCACAAGCTGTGACCTGGAGGATGTTGCAAACCAGCAACAAGTATTGCTTGTTGACAGTGACAGTATCATAGACAGTGTCCAGATGCTCATTAAATCCAAGGCCAAACCCCCATGATAATGAATGAAAAACACTTTAAACATAGGATGGAATTAACATAGCCTGAGGACGGGTTGTGTGAATCGTGTGTGATGTGTTTTTCATTCATTAACAAGCGGGTTTTCTTCCTATTGGGGAGTGTTGTACATTCTGCTATGGCGGTATGTCCACTCACAAGATGAGTGGCGCTGCCCAATACTGTCACTATGGCGGTATGTCCACTCACAAGATGAGTGGCGCTGCTCAATACTGTCACTATGGCGGTATATCCACTCACAAGATGAGTGGCGCTGCCCAATACTGTCACTATGGCGGTGTGTCCACTCACAGGATGAGTGGCGCTGCCCAATACTGTCACTATGGCGGTGTGTCCACTCACAAGATGAGTGGCGCTGCCCAATACTGTCACTATGGCGGTGTGTCCACTCACAGGATGAGTGGCGCTGCCCAATACTGGCACTATGGCGGTGTGTCCACTCACAGGATGAGTGGCGCTGCCCAATACTGTCACTATGGCGGTGTGTCCACTCACAAGATGAGTGGCGCTGCCCAATACTGTCACTATGGCGGTATGTCCACTCACAAGATGAGTGGCGCTGCCCAATACTGTCACTATGGCGGTGTGTCCACTCACAAGATGAGTGGCGCTGCCCAATACTGTCACTATGGCGGTATGTCCACTCACAAGATGAGTGGCGTTGCCCAATAAACTCGCCCCTCGGGGCAAAATTAAAAAAAAATTTAACAAGGAGTTTGGCGTTGGATTAATGAGCATCTGGACACTGTTTATAATGCAGCCCCGCACTCATAAACGCTGGTCCAGTGCTCGGTAACTCCATCACGCCAACCCTACAACAGCCCCGCACTCATAAACGCTGGTCCAGTGCTCGGTAACTCCATCACGCCAACCCTACAACAGCCCCGCACTCATAAACGCTAGTCCAGTGCTCGGTAACTCCATCACGCCAACCCTACAACAGCCCCGCACTCATAAACGCTGGTCCAGTGCTCGGTAACTCCATCACGCCAACCCTACAACAGCCCCGCACTCATAAACGCTGGTCCAGTACTTGGTAACTCCAGCACGCCAACCCTACAGTTCATGAATGAAAACCAACTAATTACAACTAATTTTCTTATGTGGGTGTCAGTGTATCTCTCATATCTAAACCATATATCTTGCCGTTTGGTTTACAACGAGAATAAAAAAATTCATTCTTACTTTTATTTCATTTAATTCAATTACCCACCAATTTATAAAGACACGAAGAGGACGAGCGACAGTGGCGCCACAGCGGCTTCTGAGCTACTTACCTTCCTTTGACTTTACGTAAAATCCTGTACACAATACCACTGTCCTTCAGCTCTGATACAATTTAAAGCATTGCACGCCTCAGTAAAGTGAAGGCGGACTTGTTAAAATATAATGAGGCGTCTGAAACCGAAACCGAGGATAACACGAAATAACGGGTAAACTTGAAGGGTGGCGTTCATTCAATATATATATATATATATATATATATATATATATATATATATATATATATATATATATATATATATATATATATATATATATATATAATGTTTCTTTGTTAATGAGCTAATTATATGTCAAGTTTTTGTTAATAACTGTAAGCGTTTATGTCCCCTGTATTTGGGAAACAGTTAAGTAAACGTTACTAATTTCCTTAAACAATGGTTTCTCTTCATGGGCGAAGCACTTGAGCCCTTTAAGTGCTTCAATGATCTGAAGGGTTGGAGTGGGTAGTGAAGCTCTTCTTCTAGCCTAAGCTGAGGAATGAGACAATAGCCTAGTGTTGTGGCTTTATCCATCACTCGTGTGTCTGTACAGTGGGGTCATGTGATAACTGTTTTCATTCATCTGGGAGTTAGGTCTACCTGGGGGTTCTCATTAGAGCCCCCCAGATGTCTCCAGTTATCATTAGTGATCCTCAGATGTCTCCAGTTATCACTAGTGATTCTTAGATGTCTCCAGTTCTCACTAGTGATTCTCGGATGTCTCCAGTTATCACTAGTGATTCTCAGATGTCTCCAGTTCTCACTAGTGATTCTCAGAAGTCTCCAGTTATCACTAGTGATTCTCAGATGTCTCCAGTTATCACTAGTGATCCTCAGAAGTCTCCAGTTATCACTAGTGATTCTCAGAAGTCTCCAGTTCTCACAAGTGATTCTCGGATGTCTCCAGTTCTCACTAGTGATTCTCAGATGTCTCCAGTTATCACTAGTGATTCTCAGAAGTCTCCAGTTATCACTAGTGATTCTCAGAAGTCTCCAGTTATCACTAGTGATTCTCAGATGTCTCCAGTTATCACTAGTGATCCTCAGATGTCTCCAGTTATCACTAGTGATTCTCAGAAGTCTCCAGTTCTCACTAGTGATTCTCAGAAGTCTCCAGTTATCACTAGTGATTCTCAGAAGTCTCCAGTTCTCACTAGTGATTCTCGGATGTCTCCAGTTCTCACTAGTGATTCTCAGATGTCTCCAGTTCTCACTAGTGATTCTCAGATGTCTCCAGTTCTCACTAGTGATTCTCAGATGTCTCCAGTTCTCACTAGTGATTCTCAGATGTCTCCAGTTCTCACTAGTGATTCTCAGATGTCTCCAGTTCTCACTAGTGATCCTCAGATGTCTCCAGTTCTCACTATAGACCCCTCAGATGTCTCCAGTTCTCACTATAGACCCCTCAGATGTCTCCAGTTCTCTCTAGAGACCCTCAGATGTCTCCAGTTCTCACTATAGACCCCTCAGATGTCTCCAGTTCTCACTAGAGACCCTCAGATGTCTCCAGTTCTCACTATAGACCCCTCAGATGTCTCCAGTTCTCACTAGAGACCCCTCAGATGTCTCCAGTTCTCACTAGAGATCCTCAGATGTCTCCAGTTCTCACTAGAGACCCCTCAGATGTCTCCAGTTCTCACTAGAGACCCCTCAGATGTCTCCAATTCTCACTAGAGACCCTCAGATGTCTCCAATTCTCACTAGAGACCCCTCAGATGTCTCCAATTCTCACTAGAGACCCTCAGATGTCTCCAATTCTCACTAGAGACCCCTCAGATGTCTCCAGTTCTCACTAGAGACCCCTCAGATGTCTCCAGTTCTCACTAAAGACCCCTCAGATGTCTCCAGTTCTCACTAGAGATTCTCAGATGTCTCCAGTTATCACTAGTGATTCTCAGAAGTCTCCAGTTCTCACTAGTGATTCTCAGATGTCTCCAGTTCTCACTAGTGATTCTCAGATGTCTCCAGTTCTCACTAGTGATTCTCAGATGTCTCCAGTTCTCACTAGTGATCCTCAGATGTCTCCAGTTCTCACTATAGACCCCTCAGATGTCTCCAGTTCTCACTATAGACCCCTCAGATGTCTCCAGTTCTCTCTAGAGACCCTCAGATGTCTCCAGTTCTCACTATAGACCCCTCAGATGTCTCCAGTTCTCACTAGAGACCCTCAGATGTCTCCAGTTCTCACTATAGACCCCTCAGATGTCTCCAGTTCTCACTAGAGACCCCTCAGATGTCTCCAGTTCTCACTAGAGATCCTCAGATGTCTCCAGTTCTCACTAGAGACCCCTCAGATGTCTCCAGTTCTCACTAGAGACCCCTCAGATGTCTCCAATTCTCACTAGAGACCCTCAGATGTCTCCAATTCTCACTAGAGACCCCTCAGATGTCTCCAATTCTCACTAGAGACCCTCAGATGTCTCCAATTCTCACTAGAGACCCCTCAGATGTCTCCAGTTCTCACTAGAGACCCCTCAGATGTCTCCAGTTCTCACTAAAGACCCCTCAGATGTCTCCAGTTCTCACTAGAGATCCTCAGATGTCTCCAATTCTCACTAGAGACCCCTCAGATGTCTCCAATTCTCACTAGAGACCCTCAGATGTCTCCAATTCTCACTAGAGACCCCTCAGATGTCTCCAATTCTCACTAGAGACCCCTCAGATGTCTCCAGTTCTCACTAAAGACCCCTCAGATGTCTCCAGTCCTCACTAGAGACCCCTCAGATGTCTCCAGTCCTCACTAGAGACCCCTCAGATGTCTCCAGTTCTCACTAGAGACCCCTCAGATGTCTCCAGTTCTCACTAAAGACCCCTCAGATGTCTCCAGTTCTCACTAGAGACCCCTCAGATGTCTCCAGTTCTCACTAGAGACCCCTCAGATGTCTCCAGTTCTCACTAGAGACCCTCAGATATCACAAGTTCTCACTAGAGACCCCTCAGATGTCTCCAATTCTCACTAGAGACCCCTCAGATGTCTCCAGTTCTCACTAGAGACCCCTCAGATGTCTCCAGTTCTCACTAGAGACCCCTCAGATGTCTCCAGTTCTCACTAGAGACCCCTCAGATGTCTCCAGTTCTCACTAGAGACCCCTCAGATGTCTTCAGTTCTCACTATAGACCCCTCAGATGTCTCCAGTTCTCACTAGAGACCCCTCAGATGTCTCCAGTTCTCACTAGAGACCCCTCAGATGTCTCCAGTTCTCACTAGAGACCCCTCAGATGTCTCCAGTTCTCACTAGAGACCCTCAGATGTCTCCAATTCTCACTAGAGACCCCTCAGATGTCTCCAGTTCTCACTAAAGACCCCTCAGATGTCTCCAGTTCTCACTAGAGACCCCTCAGATGTCTCCAGTTCTCACTAGAGATCCTCAGATGTCTCCAATTCTCACTAGAGACCCCTCAGATGTGTAAGGTGGTGCTGTTCTCACTAGTAACCTGTGCTGGCTGCACATGTTGTACGCTTTTTGAACATGGAGTCCGAATATGATCCATTTATGCTGCAGTTTCGAAAATTGTGAAAATCTATTTTCCTTGTGGTAGAGGAGGTATTTGTTGAAGAGATTGTTCTTTTTTTTGTGCACAAATGTTTCTGTTACGGCTTAAACCCTTAAATTGGGTCCCATAGTACAAATTGGTTTCGTCTCGTCTTACAAACGGAGGATCCTAGGTTCGATTCCCGAGCGGGTAAAAAAATGGTTGGGCATGTTTTCTTTTCGTCTAATGCATCTGTTCCCCCCCGAGTAGTGACCAGGGTCTCTCAGACTACACAGACAGCTGCTGGTCTGTGCGTATGTATGTACACATACATACATACATGCATGCATACATACATACATACATACATACATACATACATACATACATACATACATACATACATACATACATACATACGTACATAAATACATACATACGTACATAAATACATACATTCATACATACATACATGCATACATATATATACACACATATCTACGTATATACATATTCACAGGCTTCCTGTCCCCGACAAAGCTAATTAATACTGAAACTGATTATTAAATTAACAACGAATTTTAGGATATTAGTGTTGCCACTTAGAAGGTCATCATTAAAAGAGGAGATATTAATTACCACTATTGCAGCTCTCTCGTCTCTATAAAAACATTTATGAGAGATTAGTTCTGGAGCCAAAACTCATTAAGTCGACTCAATTACAACATTTATGAGGTGTAGTTTGACGTTAAGAGGTTTTGGCTGTGTTCATAGTGTCAGCCAAACCAATAATTTATAGATATTGAAGTGCATGTGAGGGAGATGGAATCCTGTTGTAAATTATTGTACTGTAACATACCTGGTTGATGGGGTTCTGGGAGTTCTTCTACTCCCCAAGCCCGGCCCGAGGCCAGGCTTGACTTGTGAGAGTTTGGTCCACCAGGCTGTTGCTTGGAGCGGCCCGCAGGCCCCACATATACCTGGTTGATGGGGTTCTGGGAGTTCTTCTACTCCCCAAGCCCGGCCCGAGGCCAGACTTGACTTGTGAGAGTTTGGTCCACCAGGCTGTTGCTTGGAGCGGCCCGCAGGCCCCACATATACCTGGTTGATGGGGTTCTGGGAGTTCTTCTACTCCCCAAGCCCGGCCCGAGGCCAGGCTTGACTTGTGAGAGTTTGGTCCACCAGGCTGTTGCTTGGAGCGGCCCGCAGGCCCCACATATACCTGGTTGATGGGGTTCTGGGAGTTCTTCTACTCCCCAAGCCCGGCCCGAGGCCAGACTTGACTTGTGAGAGTTTGGTCCACCAGGCTGTTGCTTGGAGCGGCCCGCAGGCCCCACATATACCTGGTTGATGGGGTTCTGGGAGTTCTTCTACTCCCCAAGCCCGGCCCGAGGCCAGGCTTGACTTGTGAGAGTTTGGTCCACCAGGCTGTTGCTTGGAGCGGCCCGCAGGCCCCACATATACCTGGTTGATGGGGTTCTGGGAGTTCTTCTACTCCCCAAGCCCGGCCCGAGGCCAGACTTGACTTGTGAGAGTTTGGTCCACCAGGCTGTTGCTTGGAGCGGCCCACAGGCCCACATATACCTGGTTGATGGGGTTCTGGGAGTTCTTCTACTCCCCAAGCCCGGCCCGAGGCCAGGCTTGACTTGTGAGAGTTTGGTCCACTAGGCTGTTGCTTGGAGCGGCCCACAGGCCCACATATACCTGGTTGATGGGGTTCTGGGAGTTCTTCTACTCCCCAAGCCCGGCCCGAGGCCAGACTTGACTTGTGAGAGTTTGGTCCACTAGGCTGTTGCTTGGAGCGGCCCGCAGGCCCACATATACCTGGTTGATGGGGTTCTGGGAGTTCTTCTACTCCCCAAGCCCGGCCCGAGGCCAGACTTGACTTGTGAGAGTTTGGTCCACCAGGCTGTTGCTTGGAGCGGCCCGCAGGCCCACATACTCATCACAGCCCGGTTGGTCCGGCACTCCTTGAAGGAAACAATCTAGTTTCCTCTTGAAGATGTCCACGTGCTTATGGCGGCTTACTCTGTAGCGTGGTGGGCTGCGTGTTCTGCTCACAACCAAAGGACTCTTTTTTTTTTTCGCCGGAGGCGGCTAGTTTATTGTGCACCCCATACTCATTCTGTGAGCGGTAGTTTATTGTGCACCCCATACTCATTCTGTGAGCGGTAGTTTATTGTGCACCCCATACTCATTCTGTGAGCGGTAGTTTATTGTGCACCCCATACTCATCCTTTGAATGGTAGGATGAACCCTAACCTAACAGGCAGAGTGATTTTCGTTATTTTCAAACATTTCTTTCAAATTTGTTTATTTGAATTAATATTATTATATTACTTTAAGAACACGCATTACTGACTTAGTTATATTAGGTTAAGATAGTTTAGGATAGTTTGAGTTAGATTAGGATAGTTTAAGTTGGATTAGGTTAGGATAGTTTAGGTTTGGTTTGAATAGTTAGGCCCCTTTGGAGCCATTACCAGTACCAATAGCTGATACTGGAGATCTGTGGATGGGATTCACCCTTGATTTATTATTATTATTATTATTTTCTACCACAGACGTGGCCACACATTTACAATGCTAACCGGCATTACTGGACGATTTTGTGGTCATATCTCTCTTCCAGTCCCAACATATGAGTGAGCTGTTCTTTGAAACCGTCTAGAATCACTAGTTTTACTGCGTTTATGTTGTAAAGAGTTCAACTGATACAATGTTGTTTTGTTATGACGCAGAAACTTTAGTCCCATCGTAAGATTGATTTCAAATAGTCTATCCTGAAGTTTTTGGTATATCTAGACCTTTCCGCATATTGAGAGCTTTTGCGGTTATTGGACAGCCGAGTATAATTCTGAGGGCTTCATTTTGCCTTTTTTTCCAGACTATCAATACTTTTGCCATGATGCAGGACTAAGGCTGATGCATAATAATCTTATCAGAGACCTTATATATATGGTAAGTACGACATTTTTGCTATTCTAATATTAACACCGTATTGCTGTACCCCGCTACAGTTCTGAGAGCCTTAAGTCTGTCTTTACATTGTCGCTGTATCTTTGTGACTGCAGGTACAAAGGACTGACACACCAAGGCATCTGGAGGATGAGCCAGGGTCTATTGGTATGGTTTTGTCCGTAAGGATGAGCGTGTTAGTGGCTTTAGGCACAGTATATACAAGATCTGTCTGGAAGTCCAACATTTTGTTTGTAACTCATTTTTGTATGGTATGAGTTTGTTTGTAACTCATTCGTTACTTTGACCTAAATAAACAATTATTATTATTTTATTTTAATTTATTATTATATTTTATTATTTTATTATTATTATTATTATTATTATTATTATTATTATTATTATTATTTTGTCCGTCTTTACTTTTTGTGGTTCACTTTTGTGATTGCCAATTTGTCTGTTATATACCTTAGTTTGTACAGCTTTGATACTAACACTAAGGCTCTGACAAGCTGTATGTATGCAATTTTATTTTTTTTCCATTTCGCGGTTGGTATGGAGAAGGATATCATCTGTATAGCTAGAAGTGACTTTTTTGGGGGAGGACTTGTTGGGATCGATTTTAGTAAGGCTAAAATCTTAAAGTTTAGTAAGGATTTTAGTACATTGAAGAAGGAGGGCTTAATACTCCTCCTCCTTGTGGGGTGCCTAGTTGCATTAATTTAAGTTTTCACTTTTGTGGCCTTGGAACAGTGCAGAGGAAGATAACCTCGGATACATTGAAGATATTGACTACCTATATCCGTTCTTGTTAATTCTTAGAGAATCACTCCCCGGTCAGTAATATTAAAGGCATTTTTTAAAATCAAGAAATGTTCTGTACTTGTGCCTTTTATCTCTATGAACAGTGAAAAAGGTTGTGATACAGTTGTGTACACTTCTTCCATGTGTGTGAAACCATTGACATCGGGTGACATGTGCTCTTTAACTCTATACAGTAATCAGTTAAGTACCGTGAGACTGTTGGTCCATAATACAAGTACCGTGAGACTGTTGGGCCAAGGTACAGGCAGCTGCCGGGTGACCTAACTCGCATTAAACAGTTCTAATAATGGATTACCGGGTACACGATATAGTAGTCTGAGGATATCATAGGTGATACCGCCCTCACCTCAAGAATTATTTGTTATCAAGGAATCCATGAGAGCAACGCAGCAAAACATTATCGTTGTTTGTTTGTGAGATTTCTTTGTTTTATTCCGTTATTTGCGTACTGAGTTTTTTCAACTCAGTTTGCTTTGAGAATCACGTGGAGTGGACGAAGCGATTGGGCAAATGAATCCACTCGCCTGCAATAACCTACACTTAGCAAACTGGCGATGATTGGCTAATATTTTTGAGAGTAGAGTATTTTGAATGAAATACTTGCTCTTTTTGGCGATAGAGTTATCTAAATTCTTGGTTTTTGTTCGCATTCCATCACATAGTGATGCGGATGCTACCGCAAACCTGTTTTTGATGGCCTGATCAGCCTGGACCTGATAATTATATATTTTTTTATGGAGTAGCCTCAGTGGCGTCAAGGGAGTAATTGTAGATACGTACAGTATGTCAGTAGATGGCGTGAGTATGTGTGCAAGGCTTGCCAGCGGGAGCCGGTCGGCCGAGCGGACAGCACGCTGGACTTATGATCCTGTGGTCCTGGGTTCGATCCCAGGCGCCGGCGAGAAACAATGGGCAGAGTTTCTTTCACCCTATGCCCCTGTTACCTAGCAGTAAAATAGGTACCTGGGTGTTAGTCAGCTGTCACGGGCTGCTTCCTGGGGGTGGAGGGCTGGTCGAGGACCGGGCCGCGGGGACACTAAAAAGCCCCGAAATCATCTCAAGATAACCTCATGATAGGCTACTGTTCACACGGCCTGTATGACTAACTATCCTGCCAGGTGGGGAGGCTTTGCCTTAACTCTTGACACACACATTTTGTAATCTTCATATAATACATGTTAGCTGCGCAAATGTTAATTTAACAAAAAAAAACCATGTATGTCTTGAGGGGAATTTATGTGTTTTAGTCTGTAAGAAAAATGTCTTTATTTTAATTTTACGAAATTAATAAAATGAAAAGTTTGCCCCAAGTGTCAACACGGAAGAAGTAAGCCCGATCAGTACTAGTAAAATATATATATTACGTCTATTATATTATCCGGTAATTTGTTACATAAATCAACCACTCTGTTTCCAAACCAGTATTTACCCAGGTCTTTCCCTAGATTTAATTTTATCCAATCTTCATAGCTAGGACCTGCAGAATGAGGGAACACCGATGGAAACTGGAGACAAATGAATCCAAGCGCCGTTACGAGGAGCTTTTCCAGCGTAAGAATCGTTAAGAAGTGGAATGACTTACACGAAGAAGTTCTCGAAGTTAACTAATACAGTTTTAGTTGTAAATCTAACAAGAAAAATGAATAAATTGAGTCAGTTTATTAAATTACTGATGGTCGAAAGGCAGGGGCTTAAGAGCTGAAGCTCGACCCTGCAACCACAAGGTGAATACACGGCGCATCGTCTCCAAGGGCCAGATTCACGAAGCAGTTACGTAAGCACTTACGAACCTGGGGCCAGATTCACGAAGCAGTTACGCAAACACTTACGAACCTGTACATCTTTTCTCAATATTTGGCGGCTTTGTTTCCACTTATTAAGCAGTTAATGAGCTCCGAAGCACCAGGAGGCTGTTTATAACAATAACAACAGTTGGTTGGGAAGATTTCATTCTTGTAAACTGTTTAATAAATGTAACCAAAGCCGTCAAAGATTAAGAAAAGATGTACATGTTCGTAAGTACTTGCGTAACTGCTTTGTGAATCTGGCCCCTGTACATCTTTTCTCAATATTTGGCGGCTTTGTTTACAATTATTAAACAGTTAATGAGCTCCGAAGCACCAGGAGGCTGTTTATAACAATAACAACAGTTGATTGGGAAGATTTCATTCTTGTAAACTGTTTAATAAATGCAACAAAAGCCGTCAAAGATTGGGGTAAGATGTACACGTTCGTAAGTACTTGCGTAACTGCTTCGTGAATCTGACTCCAGGTACTGAATCAGTCGGCAGCTTTTCTCTCACTTAATACGTCGCATTCTTAAAGGAACGCACCAATCCGTTAGAAAATGCGACGTATAACAAGACATTCAAGCACAATAATATTGGTATTGTACGCATGGGCCTCGTAGCTTAGGTGGATGTACAGGTTTCGTAAGTGGGTGCGTAAAGGCTTGAAGAATCCAGACTCGACATGAACCATTAAGGAATCAAAGAACAGGAGTGATATAGGCTCGGTAAATTGACCCACGATTTGACATTTAAACATAGGCCTTAAATATCATTGCTAAGGGATGCAATGCTATGCAATACCATTGCTAAGGGGTCATAGACAGATATCCAGCCGTGGCGATATTTCCGACCGTCCCTGGTTGTTGTTTTAGATTCAGCTACTCGGGCTCACCATAGCACGGACTATGGTGAGCCCGTAACTTACCTGGCACAGGAGCGGGGCAAGTAGCACGGGCTATGGTGAGCCCGTAACTTACCTGGCACAGGAGCGGGGCAAGTAGCACGGACTATGGTGAGCCCGTAACTTACCTGGCACAGGAGCGGGGCAAGTAGCACGGGCTATGGTGAGCCCGTAACTTACCTGGCACAGGAGCGGGGCAAGTAGCACGGGCTATGGTGAGTCCGTAACTTACCTGGCACAGGAGCGGGCCAATAAGCACGGGCTATGATGAGCCCGTAACTTACCTGGCACAGGAGCGGGGCAAGTAGCACGGGCTATGATGAGCCCGTAACTTACCTGGCACAGGAGCGGGGCAAGTAGCACGGGCTATGATGAGCCCGTAACTTACCTGGCACAGGAGCGGGGCAAGTAGCACGGGCTATGATGAGCCCGTAACTTACCTGGCACAGGAGCGGGGCAAGTAGCACGGACTATGGTGAGCCCGTAACTTACCTGGCACAGGAGCGGGGCAAGTAGCACGGGCTATGATGAGCCCGTAACTTACCTGGCACAGGAGCGGGGCAAGTAGCACGGGCTATGATGAGCCCGTAACTTACCTGGCACAGGAGCGGGGCAAGTAGCACGGACTATGGTGAGCCCGCAACTTACCTGGCACAGGAGCGGGGCAAGTAGCACGGACTATGGTGAGCCCGTAACTTACCTGGCACAGGAGCGGGGCAAGTAGCACGGGCTATGGTGAGCCCGTAACTTACCTGGCACAGGAGCGGGGCAAGTAGCACGGGCTATGGTGAGTCCGTAACTTACCTGGCACAGGAGCGGGCCAATAAGCACGGGCTATGATGAGCCCGTAACTTACCTGGCACAGGAGCGGGGCAAGTAGCACGGGCTATGATGAGCCCGTAACTTACCTGGCACAGGAGCGGGGCAAGTAGCACGGGCTATGATGAGCCCGTAACTTACCTGGCACAGGAGCGGGGCAAGTAGCACGGGCTATGATGAGCCCGTAACTTACCTGGCACAGGAGCGGGGCAAGTAGCACGGACTATGGTGAGCCCGTAACTTACCTGGCACAGGAGCGGGGCAAGTAGCACGGGCTATGATGAGCCCGTAACTTACCTGGCACAGGAGCGGGGCAAGTAGCACGGGCTATGATGAGCCCGTAACTTACCTGGCACAGGAGCGGGGCAAGTAGCACGGACTATGGTGAGCCCGCAACTTACCTGGCACAGGAGCGGGGCAAGTAGCACGGACTATGGTGAGCCCGTAACTTACCTGGCACAGGAGCGGGGCAAGTAGCACGGGCTATGGTGAGCCCGTAGTCCCGTCCTTGGTCCCAACTGGATCATTTGATTGATTGATTGATGAAGATTAAGGCTCCCAAGAGGTGGCACGGGCATGAATAACCCGTAAATCACTTGATATATTGGATCTTTGTTTAAATTGTGCAACCTAACCTCCCACCCCCCACCAAACCTTACTCATCCTAATTCATCTTAATTACCCTTTACCTAAAGGGTAATTAACAAGGTAAGAATAAGGGGAAACCACAGAAGGCTTCGTGGCTCAGTCGAGACAGCTCTTATTTTGTCCACCTAAACCCATTGATATATATGTCTAACCTACGCTTGAAACAATCAAATGATCCCACGTGATCACTTGATATTATGTTTCCCGGCAATGTGAACCGGGAATTGTTTCCCGGTACAAATACTATGTTTTTGTTTATGTTTCCCGGTAATTTGCTCCATAGAATAACCGCCCTATTTCAAAGCTAGTATCCACCCAGGTCTTTTCTGAATCTAAATTTAACCGAGCTATATCAACTGTTTCGCGTTCCTTCCTGTGTTGGTGCATTTAATAACTTAATAATATCCATTGAAATAATAAAAATGATTAGGGGGTTATTAATAATATAAGGGATTAAGCCAGGGGCTTAATCCAGCTGCTCGCTATTTCCCCAAGGGGATGTAAACAGGGTATTAATTACATTAACACAAAACAGTGGATACAAATTTTACATTTTCAGATTCAGGAAAGTCTTGGACAAACGCCGGTCTGGTGTAACACTGTAAAGTGTTTGATTTAGTTTATTTAAAATATATATAGTACATGAGTCACAGACAGGGATTTGGAAAGGCGCCAGGTTGTCGGCCTGAGATCTCACACCTCATCAAGCGTTAATGACCCCAAGTGACCTGAGGTCAGATCATGCGAATTTCACCTTGCTTCTACTAATCTCTTAATTGGAGCCTGGTAGCCTTCAAACTTGCCGACGTTTAAGGAGTGGCTTGGTAGAAAGCCAGAGGCTATCTACTTGTGGGCGGAGTTAGTTACTAGGTTCCCCCAATATAACTCGGAGAGCTATCGATTCGAGAGCATTAAACAATAGGAGACCAGCCAGCGGAGCAGAGCAGAGGCCAGCCGTCGAGATAGGCCGTCACCAGACGGGGGGTGACGCTGCCTGAAAATTGCAGACTCCCCCCCCCCCCCTCTCTATTCAACTTAGAGTCAGTCCTTGGTGAGTGAACATTTAGGTGACTTGGTCGTGTTTTACAAGTGTTGTGTGACGATCAGGGGCAGTCAGTTGTAGTGTTCTCAGATTCTTGGAGGATGACTCACTTTGAATATTAATCTTTAACATTTTAATTGGATTGCTTAAGTTATGATACTTATCATGAAAAATATAATTGTTGAATTTATTATTTAAATGGACTTTATTTTGTTCCCTAGAGATTTTGAGTTGAGGTGAGAGAGCCTCTGTGGTTACTGGTTTCAGGGTTTAGAATGAGTACATGATAAAGATGGGACCATACTAATAATGATCTCTTGATAACATCTTTGGTGAATATTGTGATACAGACAAGTTCCATTCCTTGTCTTGTATGTAATGATCATGAATGGATGGTGGCAGCATTTCGTCTTCTACTATCTACTATTCTACTTCTATTATCTACTCTTCTACTATCTACCCTTCTACTCCTACCTATCTACACCTCTCCCTCCACCCCTCTCTAAACTCTCACTTTCAACTAATGACCCTCCTCGCTCCTCCCACCTCCCTACCTCTCACCCCAAACCCTCACTAATTACTTCACTATTCATTTCTTTCCTTTCGTTTTCTCTTATACGTTTGTGGCAATGATTCTGTATTCTAGAGTTCTCTCTAGAGTTTCGGGTAGCTGGTCAAGTTACGGCGCCTTGTAGTCTTAGCACCTAGGTAGTCAAGTACCTAGGTTACAAGGTGTTGAACGAGAGGAACAAGGAACTCTGGAGGTGCTCTAGAATAGTTAGCTAACTGGGGACGGGATAACGGACTAGAGAGAGCTGTTTCCCCCGGCCTCGTTAGTTAACTGGGGGGGGTGGAATAATGGACAAGATAGAGCTATTTCCCCTACCCCCCGTTACACTGGAAACTTGGCTGCTGACGTGTGGAAGAAACTACCGAGTAATACTGGGACCCTTGATTGTTATCCACGGGCTCACCATAGCCCGTGCTGCTTGGAACTTTTTGTTCCGGGTAGCGAATCTTAAACAACAACAACCTTGATTGTTTCCAGTGCAGGACAGACACACACACACATGGATGAGTCCAACGGAATATAAAACAGAGCCACCTTGAATGTTATCCGTGCATCTTACGCAGTAATTTGTTGCACAAATCAACAACCTTGTTTCCGAACCAGTATTTACCCAGGACTTTCATAAATCTAACCTTACCTATCCTGCCACACAGGACAGTACATAAGACAATAGAGTCAGTACATAAGACAAGAGGATCATACATAAGACATAATAGGTCTAAATTGTACATTTATAAACACTTGTATGTATTTCAAGAGGTTACAATTTGCTAAATCTGATACAATATGTTTTAATTTACAGATTTATAAATGCCATTTTCTGTTCACCGCCTCACAGGGACAGGGATGGAATAGTGAGAAATAATGTTGTGTACGCAGACGATGAGTGACAATAACGTGACTGAAGATATGATGAGCAACCTACACATCAGAAAATTCTGAACACGACGATTCGGTCCGTTGTGGACCATTATCACTATTACACCACTGGATAATGAATGGTCCAGGACGGAACGAAACGCCGTCGTTACTTCATTTTCAGATGTATGGGTCATGAAAGACGCACACCAATGTTGTTTATGTCTTTCATTTCGCTTAAGATTGTGTGTATTGTGAGCGGAGGTGACCTTGTCTCCCGGGTTGTCTCTGCAAGGTGACGTGTCTCACCTTTCTTGAGGCTGCTTACTGCTGGCGCCTGGTGGCCTAGCTGGGCTTCCAGCCCCCCCCCCCCCCACTCCTCCGCCTGGCGTCTGGTGTCCGGGTGTTAGAGAGAGTGATTGATAAAGATTAAGTCACCCTAATCATGCACAAATCAACAGCCCTGTTTCCGAACTAGTATTTACCCAGGACTTTTATCAACCCTGATGAAATTCATGGACCCTGATGATGAAATTCATGCCCGTGCCAACTTATGGTGGCACGGGCATGAATAGCCCGTAAGTAGAGGCTCTTTGGAGCCATTACCAATACCAATAGCTGATACTAGAGATCTGGGGATGGATGAGGGTCTTCATTGGTGATTTCAGCCTCGGAGGGCTGGCTGTACCAGTTATGGAGCTGGTGAGTTAGTGTAGGCCTTTAGGCCTTCCGTTTTTCTTTGGCTGAGACTTGCTGGGAGTTGACATTACCCTGCTGTCGTTAGTTGTCGTTAACATGACCGTTAGAGAGAGAAAGATATGTAGTACATATGATAGAGGGGAAAAACTAGGCGAGGAGTTAGTATATTAGACAACCGACGGCTAGACAGGCGGTCACGGGAGACATCTCCCGTCACGCAGGGAGCAGTCGCACCTCCACAGATCTCCAGTATCAGCTCTTGATACTGGTAATGGCTCAAAAGGGCCACCACTTACGGGCTATTCATGCCCGTGCCACCTCTTGGGTGGCTTAATCTTCATCAATCAATCTTTAGACAGGCGGGGTCCAAGAGCTAGAAGGTTGATCCTACGGGCACAAATAGGTGACAACGCGAGAGGCGACCACTGGCTGGCAGGGTTACCTGGTTGATACCTGGTTGATACCTGGTTGATGGGGTTCTGGGAGTTCTTCTACTCCCCAAGCCCGGCCCGAGGCCAGGCTTGACTTGTGAGACTTTGGTCCACCAGGCTGTTGCTTGGAGCGGCCCTCAGGCCCACATATACCTGGTTGATGGGGTTCTGGGAGTTCTTTTTTTTTTTTGAGATATATACAAGAGTTGTTACATTCTTGTACTCCCTTGTACATTCTTGTATTCTTCTACTCCCCAAGCCCGGCCTGAAGCTAGGCTTGACTTGTGAGAGTTTGGTCCACCAGATTGTTGCTTGGAGCGGCCCGCTGGCATGTCTGCTGCTATTTTTTTTTATCTATATTTAATAAAATACAGTATAAATCATATGTTGTTAAATATGACCCGAAAAAGTAAGATTAATAATTCTAACACGAATTTTCTCAATATTTCTTATGTATCTTTTTACTGTACATAAGAAATATTGAGAAAATTCGTGTTAGAATTATTAATCTTACTTTTTCGGTCATATTTAACAACATATGTTTACAAGAAAGACTGCTACCAAAATTTACTAATATAAATCATATATACATAAATTTTACAAGGCAATACTACATTACATATACAGTACTATAATTCTCGCTAGAAGAAGTGGTTAGAGGTGTTTGTTTGGGTTTAAACTGTTAGTAGATAGAGGTATGGGAATTGATTTGGAGGAAGGAGGTAATAAAAGTATGTGTTTGTGGGAGAAAGGAATTGGCAAAACGATCAGGGAAAGAGAAGGTCCGCAAAATAACAATTCACTTAGGGTATATTACACTAACAGTAGAAGTCTAAGAAATAAAATTAACGAATTAAATGCTCTTGTCTGCACAGAAAAAATAGATATTATTGCACTTACCGAAACGTGGATGAATGTAGAAAATAGAGAACTATTAGCTGAATATCAAATATATGGATTTAAACTATTTCACACAGATAGATATATTAGACGAGGAGGTGGAGTAGCCATATATGTTAGGGACAATTTGAAATGTAGTCTCAAAGAGGGAATCAAAACAGAGCCACACACAGAAACTATTTGGATTGAATTAAACGAAAAAGCTAATAATATTATAATAGGAGTAATATATAGGCCACCAAATTTAGACAGAATGGAAGCAAAGCATCTATGGGATGAAATATCTAGAGCATCTAGATCTAACAGTATTTATGTCATGGGTGACTTTAATTTTAGCGGAATAAACTGGTTGAACAAAACAGGGAATAGTGAAGCAGAAGATTTTCTAGAATTAATTGACGATTGCTTTCTTACGCAACACATTAAGGAACCAACACGGGAAAATAATATTTTAGATTTAGTGTTAACTAACAGGGAAACGCAAATTAATGACATCGAAATAGGGAGTGAGCTAGGGAGCAGTGATCACAAAGAAATCAGATTTAGCATAGAATGGAATAGACCAGTAGGAGAAAATTCTGTTAAAGTGCCAGATTTTCGAAAAGCTGATTTTAATAGCCTAAGAAATTTTTTGGGTCAAATTGATTGGAAAGGCTTGGGTATGGGGTGTGGGCCGGTCTTGGAGCGAGACATGAACCCAGCGATAGGTGACTTAAATGGGGATTTCGATGTGGATTCAATATATAACTTATTTAAGAATATTCTAAACAAAGCACAGGAACGTAGTATACCATACAAATTGAATAGATCGTATACTAATGACCCAAAGTGGATAACAAAGAATTTGAAGAACCTTATAGGTAAAAAGAGAGCTTGGTACAAAAGGATTAAAAATGGGGAGGTCACTTTAGAACAGGAATTCGTACAACTGGTTAGAAATGTTAAAAAAGAGATAAGGAAAGCAAAAAGAAACTATGAAGTTCGCATAGCAGGGCAAGCAAAGACAAATCCTAAAGGGTTTTTTCAGTTATATCGTACTAAGACTAGGGAAAGGATAGGTCCATTAAAAACTGAGACAGGTCAAATAACAGATAGTGATGAAGAGATGAGTAGTATTTTTAATAAATATTTTGTATCTGTATTTACTAAAGAGGAACTTAACAATATGCCTTCAGCCGAACAAGTCTATGTGGGTGGGGACGAGGACAGGTTGACGAGTTTAGCAGTTACCAGGGAGGATGTTCTTAAACAAATAGTAAAACTCAAACCAAACAAATCCCCAGGACCGGATGAAGTGTTTGCTAGGGTGCTTAAAGAATGCAAAGAGGAGCTTTGTGACCCACTGTCAACCATATTTAATAAATCAATAGAGTCAGGCAGAGTGCCAGAGTTTTGGAAAGTTGCTAATGTGATACCAGTTTTTAAGAAAGGAGATAGATCACTTGCGTCTAACTATCGACCAATTAGCCTAACGTCTATTGTGGGAAAGTTACTCGAATCTATAATAGCAAATAAAATTCGTCTTCATCTTGAAAAACATAAATTAATAATTGAGTCGCAACATGGTTTTATAAATGGCCGTTCATGTTTAACAAATTTGTTATCTTTTTATTCTAGCATTGTTGAGGCAGTTGATAGTGGTAAGGATTGCGATGTTGTATACCTTGACTTTAGCAAAGCTTTTGATACAGTGCCACATGAAAGACTGATTAAAAAAATAGAGTCTCATGGTATTGGGGGTGCTATATTAAGCTGGATTAGGGCATGGCTATACCAAAGGAAACAGAGAGTTAGTATAAATGGAATCAAGTCAGAGTGGGAAAATGTTGTAAGTGGAGTGCCTCAAGGCTCTGTCCTGGGACCTCTGTTGTTTATAATATATATAAATGATTTAGATTCAGGTTTGAGTAGCAACATTTGCAAATTTGCCGATGATACGAAAATCGGTAGGGAAATTAATTCGGAGGAGGACTCACTATCACTTCAAGTTGATCTAGATAGGGTTTTGAAATGGTCAAAGGATTGGCAGATGCAGTTTAATGCTGATAAATGTAAAGTTCTGAGGTTAGGTAATGATGATAGAGTTACAAGATACGAGCTAGATGGTGTTGTGATTGCGAAGTCGGATTGCGAAAGGGATCTGGGAGTTATGATTAGTAAGAATTTAAAACAAAAGGATCAATGCATAAATGTTCGTAATAAGGCAAATCGGACACTTGGATTTATTAATCGCAGCGTTAGTAACAAGACACCTGGTGTGGTTCTCAAGCTATATCTTGCTCTAGTTAGGCCCCATTTAGATTATGCAGTTCAGTTTTGGTCGCCATATTATAGAATGGATATAAATTCACTTGAACGTGTCCAGCGTAGGATGACTAAGTTAATTCCCCAAATTAGAAATCTTTCATATGAAGAAAGATTAACAAAGCTTAAGTTGCATTCACTGGAAAGGCGAAGAGTTAGGGGTGACATGATAGAGGTTTACAAGTGGATGAATGGACATAACCGGGGGGATATTAATAGGGTATTAAAAGTATCAACACAGGACAGAACACGAAACAATGGATATAAATTGGATAAGTTTAGATTTAGGAAAGACTTGGGTAAATACTGGTTCAGTAACAGGGTTGTTGATTTGTGGAACCAATTGCCGCGTAACATTGTGGAGGTGGGGTCCCTCGATTGTTTCAAGCACGGGTTGGACAAGTATATGAGTGGGATTGGGTGGTTATAGAATAGGAGCTGCCTCGTATGGGCCAATAGGCCTTCTGCAGTTACCTTTGTTCTTATGTTCTTATGTTCAGTGAACAAAGGTTTCTCATCATCACAGAACATGAACTTTATAAACCCCTAAATGTTATACTTATTTTTCTTTAAATGATTTACAATTTTAGAGATTATATTTACATTAATTTACAGGGGAAATTATTACATTTATATATATTTTATATAATTCATAAGAACATAAGAACATAAGAACAAAGGTAACTGCAGAAGGCCTATTGGCCCATACGAGGCAGCTCCTATTCTATAACCACCCAATCCCACTCATATACTTGTCCAACCCGTGCTTGAAACAATCGAGGGACCCCACCTCCACAATGTTACGCGACAATTGGTTCCACAAATCAACAACCCTGTTACTGAACCAGTATTTACCCAAGTCTTTCCTAAATCTAAACTTATCCAATTTATATCCATTGTTTCGTGTTCTGTCCTGTGTTGATACTTTTAATACCCTATTAATATCCCCCCGGTTATGTCCATTCATCCACTTGTAAACCTCTATCATGTCACCCCTAACTCTTCGCCTTTCCAGTGAATGCAACTTAAGCTTTGTTAATCTTTCTTCATATGAAAGATTTCTAATTTGGGGAATTAACTTAGTCATCCTACGCTGGACACGTTCAAGTGAATTTATATCCATTCTATAATATGGCGACCAAAACTGAACTGCATAATCTAAATGGGGCCTAACTAGAGCAAGATATAGCTTGAGGACCACACCAGGTGTCTTGTTACTAACGCTGCGATTAATAAATCCAAGTGTCCGATTTGCCTTATTACGAACATTTATGCATTGATCCTTTTGTTTTAAATTCTTACTAATCATAACTCCCAGATCCCTTTCGCAATCCGACTTCGCAATCACAACACCATCTAGCTCGTATCTTGTAACTCTATCATCATTACCTAACCTCAGAACTTTACATTTATCAGCATTAAACTGCATCTGCCAATCCTTTGACCATTTCAAAACCCTATCTAGATCAACTTGAAGTGATAGTGAGTCCTCCTCCGAATTAATTTCCCTACCGATTTTCGTATCATCGGCAAATTTGCAAATGTTGCTACTCAAACCTGAATCTAAATCATTTATATATATTATAAACAACAGAGGTCCCAGGACAGAGCCTTGAGGCACTCCACTTACAACATTTTCCCACTCTGACTTGATTCCATTTATACTAACTCTCTGTTTCCTTTGGTATAGCCATGCCCTAATCCAGCTTAATATAGCACCCCCAATACCATGAGACTCTATTTTTTTAATCAGTCTTTCATGTGGCACTGTATCAAAAGCTTTGCTAAAGTCAAGGTATACAACATCGCAATCCTTACCACTATCAACTGCCTCAACAATGCTAGAATAAAAAGATAACAAATTTGTTAAACATGAACGGCCATTTATAAAACCATGTTGCGACTCAATTATTAATTTATGTTTTTCAAGATGAAGACGAATTTTATTTGCTATTATAGATTCGAGTAACTTTCCCACAATAGACGTTAGGCTAATTGGTCGATAGTTAGACGCAAGTGATCTATCTCCTTTCTTAAAAACTGGTATCACATTAGCAACTTTCCAAAACTCTGGCACTCTGCCTGACTCTATTGATTTATTAAATATGGTTGACAGTGGGTCACAAAGCTCCTCTTTGCATTCTTTAAGCACCCTGGCAAACACTTCATCCGGCCCTGGGGATTTGTTTGGTTTGAGTTTTACTATTTGTTTAAGAACATCCTCCCTGGTAACTGCTAAACTCGTCAACCTGTCCTCGTCCCCACCCACATAGACTTGTTCGGCTGAAGGCATATTGTTAAGTTCCTCTTTAGTAAATACAGATACAAAATATTTATTAAAAATACTACTCATCTCTTCATCACTATCTGTTATTTGACCTGTCTCAGTTTTTAATGGACCTATCCTTTCCCTAGTCTTAGTACGATATAACTGAAAAAACCCTTTAGGATTTGTCTTTGCTTGCCCTGCTATGCGAACTTCATAGTTTCTTTTTGCTTTCCTTATCTCTTTTTTAACATTTCTAACCAGTTGTACGAATTCCTGTTCTAAAGTGATCTCCCCATTTTTAATCCTTTTGTACCAAGCTCTCTTTTTACCTATAAGGTTCTTCAAATTCTTTGTTATCCACTTTGGGTCATTAGTATACGATCTATTCAATTTGTATGGTATACTACGTTCCTGTGCTTTGTTTAGAATATTCTTAAATAAGTTATATATTGAATCCACATCGAAATCCCCATTTAAGTCACCTATCGCTGGGTTCATGTCTCGCTCCAAGACCGGCCCACACCCCATACCCAAGCCTTTCCAATCAATTTGACCCAAAAAATTTCTTAGGCTATTAAAATCAGCTTTTCGAAAATCTGGCACTTTAACAGAATTTTCTCCTACTGGTCTATTCCATTCTATGCTAAATCTGATTTCTTTGTGATCACTGCTCCCTAGCTCACTCCCTATTTCGATGTCATTAATTTGCGTTTCCCTGTTAGTTAACACTAAATCTAAAATATTATTTTCCCGTGTTGGTTCCTTAATGTGTTGCGTAAGAAAGCAATCGTCAATTAATTCTAGAAAATCTTCTGCTTCACTATTCCCTGTTTTGTTCAACCAGTTTATTCCGCTAAAATTAAAGTCACCCATGACATAAATACTGTTAGATCTAGATGCTCTAGATATTTCATCCCATAGATGCTTTGCTTCCATTCTGTCTAAATTTGGTGGCCTATATATTACTCCTATTATAATATTATTAGCTTTTTCGTTTAATTCAATCCAAATAGTTTCTGTGTGTGGCTCTGTTTTGATTCCCTCTTTGAGACTACATTTCAAATTATCCCTAACATATATGGCTACTCCACCTCCTCGTCTAATATATCTATCTGTGTGAAATAGTTTAAATCCATATATTTGATATTCAGCTAATAGTTCTCTATTTTCTACATTCATCCACGTTTCGGTATATTACCGAAACTTATATTTTATTTCGGTATATTCGGTTTACTAATTCTCAGTAAACAATTTTTCCATACCATCACCGAGCATGAACCGTAAACCTCAAATGTTATACCTGATCCTGCCTCGCATGAACTAAAAGTCGTATTGTACGGCATCAGTCTTATACAAAAGTCGTATTATACGGCATCAGTCTTATTCAAAAGTCGTATTATACGGCATCAGTCTTATTCAAAAGTCGTATTATACGGCATCAGTCTTATTCAAAAGTCGTATTATACGGCATCAGTCTTATACAAAAGTCGTATTATACGATATCAGTCTTATACAAAAGTCGTATCATCCAATATCAGTCTGATACAAAAGTCGTATCATACGATATCAATCATAAGAACATAAGAACATAAGAACAGAGGTAACTGCAGAAGGCCTATTGGCCCATACGAGGCAGCTCCTATTCTATAACCACCCAATCCCACTCATATACTTGTCCAACCCGTGCTTGAAACAATCGAGGGACCCCACCTCCACAATGTTACGCGGCAATTGGTTCCACAAATCAACAACCCTGTTACTGAACCAGTATTTACCCAAGTCTTTCCTAAATCTAAACTTATCCAATTTATATCCATTGTTTCGTGTTCTGTCCTGTGTTGATACTTTTAATACCCTATTAATATCCCCCCGGTTATGTCCATTCATCCACTTGTAAACCTCTATCATGTCACCCCTAACTCTTCGCCTTTCCAGTGAATGCAACTTAAGCTTTGTTAATCTTTCTTCATATGAAAGATTTCTAATTTGGGGAATTAACTTAGTCATCCTACGCTGGACACGTTCAAGTGAATTTATATCCATTCTATAATATGGCGACCAAAACTGAACTGCATATACTGCATATACTCATATACTTGTCCAACCCGTGCTTGAAACAATCGAGGGACCCCACCTCCACAATGTTACGCGGCAATTGGTTCCACAAATCAACAACCCTGTTACTGAACCAGTATTTACCCAAGTCTTTCCTAAATCTAAACTTATTCAATTTATATCCATTGTTTCGTGTTCTGTCCTGTGTTGATACTTTTAATACCCTGTTAATATCCCCCCGGTTATGTCCATTCATCCACTTGTAAACCTCTATCATGTCACCCCTAACTCTTCGCCTTTCCAGTGAATGCAACTTAAGCTATGACGGACCATGCACATGATACCGGCAGTGGTCTCCATCAGAGTGCTGCTAATATTACTCTCTGAATGAAGAAGTCCATATCTCCCTTTATAAGGGAGATCATACAAAAGTCGTATCATACGATATCAATCATATACAAAAGTCGTATCATACGATATCAGTCTTATACAAAAATCGTATCATACGATATCAGTCTTATTCAAAAGTCGTATCATACGATATCAATCATATACAAAAGTCGTAATATACGATATCAATCATACAAAAGTCGTATCATACGATATCAATCATATACAAAAGTCGTATCATACGATATCAGTCTTATACAAAAGTCGTATCACACGGTAATACAGTCATATACACACACACGCGCGCAGCCTCGCCCCGAAAAAAAAAAAAATATATATAATAATGTTTGAATATGTAGCTGGGAATGTTGAGGCTTGGAGCCTGGCCGTGGCCACCACCTCCACCTCACCAACGTACATCTCTCACGTTGATTTAATCCTGAGTACCACTCAACATCATTTATAATTGTATATTGCCCGGTTGGCAAGGATTATTTTAATATATTATTAAAGCTATCGTTGCAATTATTATTAATATGCTTATTATTACTCATATTAGTCTATCCTTTGCTTTTTAATGAATACCTTTGCGTGTTCGTAGATATTCATTTACAAGATTGCTGACGTGTCTGCAAGTTTTGGTCGCGGGGCTAAAATGTCTTGGAGTGAATGTGCGTATTTCCTGCTGGTGAGAAAGTTGGTATTGTTGTGGAGGTGTAGAGGGGACTTGCTACCTTCTTTAATTGTTCTTGAGGGCCTTTATTATTATTATTATTATTACACATATAAATCACATTAACTTGATATATCAAGAATAAATCCACAGGAGCCTTGCTGAGGGTTCGAACCTTTGCGCTGAGTGTTCCCAGATGATATTATTATTATTATTATTATTATTATTATTATTATTATTAAGAAAATCAATTGGAGTAATGTAGGGAGTCGAACCATCGATCAGGGTACTTCCAACCGCGCACCTTACCCCTGTACCACCATTAAGTATAAGTCATACCACCTGGGATTCCACCGTTTTGTGGGATGTGTATTACGGGCTCACCATAGCCCGTGCTACATGGACACTTCGTCCTTAGTAGCTAAATCTGAAACAACAACAGATTCCACTGCCTCACAGCCCCGCTCCTGTGCCAGGTATAAGTCCACAACGGGCTCACCATAGCCCGTGCTACTTGGAACTTTTTGTTCCCAGTTGAGAATCTTAAACAACAACAACGATTCCACCGCTGTTACGGGCTATTCATGCCTGTGCCACTTCTTGGGTGGCTTAATCTTCATCATCAATCAACTCCGCAGCATGCACGGATTCCGTGAAATCCCAGTTAATGATATAATTCTATAAAGGTTAATATGCCTTGAACCCTAACACCAGACCCAAACTGGACTTTGGACCAATCTTGACATGACTTTTAATACGGAGTGGTGGTTGTTGTTTTAGATTTAGCTACTCAGAAGGAAATGTCCATGTAGCACGGGCTATGGTGAGCCCGCAAGTCTACAGAGGGGATAAGTCTCTGTGGCTCAAGAGGTACTCGATATATATTCTTAGTGGATGGAGCATTGTCGGCCGAGCGGAGAGCACGCTGAGCTTGTGATCCTGTAGTCCTGGGTTCGATCCCAGGCGCCGGCGAGAAACAATGGGCAGAGTTTTTTTTCACCCTATGCCCCTGTTACCTAGCACTAAAATAGGTACCTGGATGTAAGTCAGCTGTCACGGGCTGCTTCCTGGGGGTGGAGGCCTGGTCGAGGACCGGGCCGCGGGGACACTAAAGCCCCGAAATCATCTCAAGATAACCTGAAGATAGCACTCTTAGTCTGTCTGCTATCCAACGGTCAGAACCTCTACCCAAGGTCGTTAGAATACACAACTTCCCCATCATGGGGTGGAAATGATAATAAACTTCGTTATTATTCCCACAGGATTTTGTTTTCTTAATTTAACAAGTATAACTCACAGGTCGTTTGACCCCTTTACCCCCCCCCCCCCACCCTTGTCAGACCCCCCCCCCATCTCCTCCACATCCCTCCTGCCCCCCCCCCCCTCATTATTCTCCACGCCCATGAATGGTCAAACACCAGAAACCGGTTACGTGAAAATATAAATATTTATTTTCATTTTATTTTACTTCACTTGGAGGAAACCGGATCCATGACGATGACGACGACAAGGATGACAAGGACGACAAGGGCATCCATATAGACCTCCACCCAGCACCCTCCCGCTCCAGCCTGGCCCCTCATCCAATAGGTTGCGTTTGTTACGTTCTGGTAACCAACGATTGATTAAGCCACCCAAGAGGTGGCACGGGCATGAATAGCCCGTAAGTGGTGGCCCTTTTGAGCCATTACCAGTATCAAGAGCTGATACTGGAGATCTGTGGAGGTGCGACTGCACCCTGCGTGACGGGAGATGTCTCCCGTGGGTGGTAACCAACGTTTCAAACCCAGCCTAATATGATGAGCTACGGCTCAAACTCCGTTTTCTATGCATCGGACTCGAAAGGTTAGGTGGGTTCGTATATTTCTAGTTAGATTAGGAAAATGAATTTTTTTACGAAGTGGCAAATCAAGCGAACGAGGCCTGTTCTGGCATCACTATTATGACGTCACACCTCGTCCACACTAGATCTATATAAGACAATATTTTTATCTTATTTTCGTATTATCTTATTTTTTATCTTATCTTATTTTTTATACGGGCTCACCATAGCCCGTGCTACATGGACACTTCGTCCTGAGTAGCTAAATCTTTAACAACAACATCTTATTTTCAGTTGTTTAGGCTGGGTTGGGATAGGCTCAAGGTTGGTGGAAAAAAAAAACGCAGGTTTTCTCTACAAATCCAACTTGCCTGTTTTTTTTTTTCGAGAATAAAAACCAGGCTGAAACGTCCCAGGTTCCAGGTTTTTACAATTCTTTAAGTTTTATATATTACAGTATGTGAGACGGGCTGTATGAATTCGCAAGCCATAGATCACTAAGAATTCTATACTCCCCGGCCAGGATTCGAACCTATGACGTCCAGGATCACCCCTAAACGTACACTGTACCGTGAGCACCGCATCATTGATCTCGATAGATGATCAATAGTGCGGTTGTCACGGTAGTGTGTACGTTTAGGGGTTATCCTGGGCGTCATGGGTTCGAATCCTGGCCGGGGTCATTGAGTTCTTAGTGATATTACAGTATATATATATATATATATATATATATATATATATATATATATATATATATATATATATATATATATATATATATATATGTTTATGTTTATGTTTATTTCTGAAATATATGTTTATTTCTGAAATATATGTTTATTTCTGAAATAATTAATTTCGCACATTTTTGTGTTCAGAAAATATATATTGTACTGTAGAGTATCGTAGTTTTGTTTCTTAATCTTGCTGTATTTAGATGATGAGATATAGGGTCATTATCTCTCTCTCTCTCTCTCTCTCTCTCTCTCTCTCTCTCTCTCTCTCTCTCTCTCTCTCTCTCTCTCTCTCTCTCTCTCTCTCTCTCTCTCTCTCTCTCTCTCTCTCTCTCCCCCTACCTCTCTCTCAAATGAATAGGCAGAGCGGATATCGATATAATATCAATAGCCATTGATGCAGTCGTGTGATGATCTAATGATGCGCTTTCATCGAGAAATCGACATTGGTAATGAGGCTGGGAGCGGCGGCGGTGGTGGTGGTGGTGTGGTAGCCTGGTGGTGTGCTCCCTGACCTAGCCTAACAGTGTCATCGAGCGGCCACTTGGTGTCCGGGAGGGGGCCAGGGGGGGGGGGGGAATTTAGGGGGTGGGGGTGTTATGGGGAGGTGTCGGGGGGTGGGGGGAGGGGTTGGAGAAGATGGTGGGCAGTGTTGTGGGCGGATTGTCAGGTACTAGGCAATGATAATGGCTTAGCAAATTGAAATACTGTCACGTTTTCTGTTTCTTTTTTCTGTTTTAGGTTAGGATAATGGCCCTTTAGTACGACCGTTTCTTGACGTTGGGAGACCTTAGGAGGATGGATTACTACAGTGGGAGGGGTTGTGGTGGCGGTGTTAGGGGGGAGAGGTGATGATTGATTGATTGATGATTGATTGATGAAGATTAAGCCACCCAAGAGGTGGCACGGGCATGAATAGCCCGTAAGTGGTGGCCTTTTTTGAGCCATTACCAGTATCAAGAGCTGATACTGGAGATCTGTGGAGGTGCGACTGCACCCTGCGTGACGGGAGATGTCTCCCGTGGGTGAGAGGTTCTGTCACTGCCATTAAACACCGTCCGTTCGGCAACCAATCCTGGTTGGCAGTTATTATCTCAACGACTCATGTCAGTTCTTTGGTCTTGAGTAGGAAGATAAGAGCCAATACCGAAATATATGTCCCGATCCCCTCATAATGCCAGCCCATCTTCCTGTTTAGATAGTAATTATTATAACTATATATATATACCTGGTTGATATATATTATATATATATAATATATATTAAATATATATATATATATATATATATATATATATATATATATATATATATATATGAAGTTTATATATATATATATGAAGTTTATAACTTTTTAGACACTCAACCCACCAGGAGACTCGAACACTGGCCAACAAGGTGGCAGTTGTATGCTGTATCCACTACACCATACTTGTTACATGCCAGTGTTCGAGTCTCCTGGTGGGTTGAGTGTCTAAAAAGTTATAAACTTCAGCTACTGGAATAGGGTAGTCTGTGCATTAAGCATTTGGC
>NC_091241.1:8172511-8187511 GCF_040958095.1 Procambarus clarkii | reverse complement strand
AGCGGGAAGTGCCACTCTAGTTGGCACTTTCTAGTTGAGCAACTAGAAAATGGGAACGCAGATGGATATACAAACTACTCTACTGGAACTCTGTCTGCAGATAGGGAAAAGATAATGGTCAATACAGAGGCACCAGCAAAGCATGCATAGATGAGCCGCTGAGATAGTCACACAGAATGACGGAAGGGGGAGAGAATTATCAGGGGGGAAAGCGCCAAGTCATTACAACTATATAGCACTGGGAAGGGATCAGTATAAGATCTAATTAGGATCTAATTAGGCCACTAAAGCTCATCATGGCCCTTGTGGATTTGTTCATTTGATGCATAACGCTATTGTGATTTGTGTGTGTAATCAGGATAAGGATTTGGGATGGGACGTGCGGGGGGGGGAAGGAAGGAATGGTGCCCAACGACTTTGGGACGGTCGAGGATTGAACGCCGACCTGCAGGAAGCGAGACCATTGCTCTACCGTCCACCCAAGTGGCTGGGGGTTAAACCCATAGGGGATATAAATTGGGAAGATATAAGTTGGTAATATAGAGAAACCGCCATGTTGGCGAAGAATCGTACAGTGCAAAATGAGTGGAAGAAAATGAAATAAACTTCTTGTGCCAACATATAAAAGATGATATAAGAGGAAGGGGAGCACATAATCTTCGAGAAGTAATCTCCGCCCAGAACGAGGAGGACTCGAAGCAAGGAACCAGCGGTCTCTGTGTCATTGAAGTGAAAGCATTGGTCATTAGTCATAGGAGTCAGGCACTGGAGGGAGGGAGTTTTCAGGGGAAAGCGCCAAGCCATTACGACTATATAGCACTGGGAAGGGGTCAGGGATAAGGATTTGGGGATGGGACGGGGGAAGGAAGGAACGGTGTCCAACCACTTGATTGGTCGGGATTGAACGCCGACCAGCATGAAGCCAGACCGTCGCTCTACTGTCCAGCCCAAATGGTTGGGTGTCAGGCACTGGAGAAAAAACTACAGGAAAGGAAAATTACACGACAGTAAGAGATTAGTACCTGGGAAGTACCTGAGAAGTACCTGGGAAGTACCTGGGAAGTACCTGGGAAGTACCTGGGAAGTACCTGGGAAATGTACAATACGGGGAAAGATAATCTAGGAAATGATGGATCAAGTCAGAGATGCACTGAGGCTAAGAAGAGATGCATGCTAACAATAAACGGTATATAAGTTGACCAGACCACACACTAGAAGGTGAAGGGACGACGACGTTTCGGTCCGTCCTGGACCATTCTCACACTCGACTTGAGAATGGTCCAGGACGGACAGAAACGTCGTCGTCCCTTCACTTTCTAGTGTGTGGTCTGGTCAACATAATTTAGCCACGTTATTGTGACTCATCGTCAACAGTATATAACTAACCACTATGTCATGGATAATAATATTTGATTCACTTGAACCATTGGAGTCTCAAACTGAGGACCACAAAAGCAGTAGCCTACCAACTTAGCCACCAACACCCCATCTTGAGATTATTTTGAGATGATTTCGGGGCTTTAGTGTCCCCGCGGCCCAGTCCTCGACCAGGCCTCCACCCCCAGGAAGCAGCCCGTGACAGCTGACTAACACCCAAGTACCTATTTTACTGCTAGGTAACAGGGGCATAGAATGAAAGAAACTCTGCCCATTGTTTCTCGCCGGCTGCCTGGGATAGAACCCGGGACCACCGGATCACAAGTCCAGCGTGCTGTCCGCTCGGCCGACCGGCTCCCAGACACCAATCTGCTGTCCAACTGGAACTTTAGGCCTTCCCTGAGGGTGCCACTTTGATCCTCGCCATAGTCATATAAATTACAAACCACCATATCGTGAATAATAACAATTCGTAATATTAATTTTGTACTGCTAGTAGTATAGTATATTATACCTAGTATAATATAGTTATACCTAGTATAGCACATATATGTACTATATTAGGCGTAAGATAGTGTGTATTAGGCCTAAGTTGGCTTAGGTTAGGTTTTTTAGTTACATTTCCAATTTTCTAGAATACCCAAATGGCATTCTAGAAATTGAATGAAAATCATAGAAAACGTGACCCATTTTGGGTCACGTTTAAATTATTTTATTAAATAACTTAATATTTAATATCAAATAAATAAGTTATTTGATTATTAATATTATTTTCTACCACAGACGTGGCCACACATTTACAATGCTAATCAGTATATATATATATATATATATATATATATATATATATATATATATATATATATATATATATATATATATATATATATATCCATTTTCGTTTGTCCTCCATGGACAGTTAGGGATCTGTTAAACATATAATTCGGTGATTTATTGAACAATCAGCCACAGAAGGTGATTGTAGTGCTTTTAAAATGCTAATGATGGGGTAAATGAGTGAGCATTAGTTATATTAGAGTGAGAGTAAGTTATCATCGAGTGAGAGTAAGTTATCATCATATGAATGAGAGTAAATTGTCATCAAGTGTAAGTTATCAACGAGTGAGTGGGAGTAAGCTATGGATGAGTAAGTGTGAGTAAGCTATCAACGACCGAAAGATTGTGAGTAAGCTATCAACGTGTGTGAGTAAGCTAAAAAAAATTTTTTTTTTAATTTTGCTCCGATGGGCGAGTTTATTGGGCAGCGTCACTCATCCTGTGAGTGGACACACCACCATAGTGACAGTATTGGGCAGCACCACTCATCCTGTGAGTGGACACACCGCCATAGTGACAGTATTGGGCAGCGCCACTCATCCTGTGAGTGGACACACCACCATAGTGACAGTATTGGGCAGCGTCACTCATCCTGTGAGTGGACACACCACCATAGTGACAGTATTGGGCAGCGTCACTCATCCTGTGAGTGGACACACCACCATAGTGACAGTATTGGGCAGCGTCACTCATCCTGTGAGTGGACACACCGCCATAGTGACAGTATTGGGCAGCGTCACTCATCCTGTGAGTGGACACACCGCCATAGTGACAGTATTGGGCAGCGCCACTCATCCTGTGAGTGGACACACCACCATAGTGACAGTATTGGGCAGCACCACTCATCCTGTGAGTGGACACACCGCCATAGTGACAGTATTGGGCAGCGCCACTCATCCTGTGAGTGGACACACCGCCATAGTGACAGTATTGGGCAGCGTCACTCATCCTTTGAGTGGACACACCGCCATAGTGACAGTATTGGGCAGCGCCACTCATCCTGTGAGTGGACACACCGCCATAGTGACAGTATTGGGCAGCGCCACTCATCCTGTGAGTGGACACACCGCCATAGTGACAGTATTGGGCAGCGCCACTCATCCTGTGAGTGGACACACCGCCATAGTGACAGTATTGGGCAGCGCCACTCATCCTGTGAGTGGACACACCGCCATAGTGACAGTATTGGGCAGCGCCACTCATCCTGTGAGTGGACACACCGCCATAGTGACAGTATTGGGCAGCGCCACTCATCCTGTGAGTGGACACACCGCCATAGCGACAGTATTGGGCAGCGCCACTCATCCTGTGAGTGGACACACCGCCATAGCGACAGTATTGGGCGGCGTCACTCATCCTGTGAGTGGACACACCGCCATAGTGACAGTATTTGGCAGCGCCACTCATCCTGTGAGTGGACACACCGCCATAGTGACAGTATTGGGCAGCGTCACTCATCCTGTGAGTGGACACACCGCCATAGTGACAGTATTGGGCAGCGCCACTCATCCTGTGAGTGGACACACCGCCATAGTGACAGTATTGGGCAGCGCCACTCATCCTGTGAGTGGACACACCGCCATAGTGACAGTATTGGGCAGCGCCACTCATCCTGTGAGTGGACACACCGCCATAGTGACAGTATTGGGCAGCGTCCACTCATCCTGTGAGTGGACACACCGCCATAGTGACAGTATTGGGCAGCGTCACTCATCCTGTGAGTGGACACACCGCCATAGTGACAGTATTGGGCAGCGTCCACTCATCCTGTGAGTGGACACACCGCCATAGTGACAGTATTGGGCAGCGCCACTCATCCTGTGAAGTGGGCACACCGCCATAGCAGCATGTACAACACTCCCCAATAGGAAGAAAACCCGCTGGGTTGTTCATCCTGTCACATGTATGTACCCAGCTGAGACTTGCTTAACTGTCTCATGTGAACAGCTCCTCAAACAAGACGATGTGTGAGTAAGCTATCAGCATGTGTGAGTAAGGTATGAGTGAGTGTCAGTGAAGGAGGGGGGGGGGGGAGTAGTGGAACACAAGGAGCAAAGGGTCTCTCCTCTGACCTAGCAACAGCACCGCCACCGCCTCGCTACACCAGCCTGATGGCAACACGTCCTCCCAAAACCTCCCCTCTATTTCCCCTCTCTACTAAACACCTCACTAATGCTCCCCTCACTTGAGGGAACAACTCCATGATACCTGGACCATAATGGCTTTGATACACATCAAAATAACACTGAATAGGGCCATTTATCATTATCTGACTGTTTTTTTTTGTGTAACTGGTGACCGTACTATCCGGGGTCCGTTATACACGCGCGTGTCAAGGCTATATGAAATCAAATATATTTTTTTGTAACAATTATCCATCGATCACCTGAATTTAGCGGCCGGTTGCATGCATTTCCAGCGGCTGAAGCGTATGGTAAAAGGTAAGATTTGAGAGGTGAGGCGTCGGGCGGGTCATTGAGGACCTCCATGGCGTTGCCAAGCAGACACCGCCTTAAAGGCGAGCTGCTCGCGCCTCGTGCACACACACCAGGCCAAGGACACTTGCCCCCTGGAAATAGGCTGGAAAAGTTGTCCAGCCACAACCAGGGGCCCCAGATACAGCCTGGATCACTTGACACGGGGGCAGGGGGGTGGGAGGGGTTTTATTGATTGTGTTTACGTGGGGAGGAAGAGCAGGAGGAGGCTTGCAGGTGGAGTACCACGTGGGCCAGTGCCGCCCACACATGTCCACGTGGCCCAGTGCCGCCCACACATGTCCACGTGGGCCAGTGCCGCCCACACATGTCCACGTGGGCCAGTGCCGCCCACACATGTCCACGTGGGCCAGTGCCGCCCACACATGTCCACGTGGGCCAGTGCCGCCCACACATGTCCTCGTGGGCCAGTGCCGCCCACACATGTCCACGTGGGCCAGTGTCGCCCACACATGTCCACGTGGGCCAGTGCCGCCCACACATGTCCACGTGGGCCAGTGCCGCCCACACATGTCCACGTGGGCCAGTGCCGCCCACACATGTCCTCGTGGGCCAGTGCCGCCCACACATGTCCACGTGGGCCAGTGTCCGCCCACACATGTCCACGTGGGCCAGTGCCGCCCACACATGTCCACGTGGGCCAGTGTCGCCCACACATGTCCACGTGGGCCAGTGCCGCCCACACATGTCCTCGTGGGCTAGTGCCGCCACCCACCCACCACAGCCAAGCGGATCAATACCACCCACACCCACATGGACCAACACCCCGCCCACACAACGCCCACTGGTAAAAAACGAATAACACAAGCAAGAGAGGGAAGTCGTAAGGAAATACTCACCATGAATCATTATTTCTTGAGTCATCCGTTCTTGAAGACGCTGAGCTAAGACGACGGCACTTTGCTGTCATCTTAGACCAAAACAAAGGAATGGAGAACGTAGGAGATATCCTTCTATCACCACCTATAACGTAATCTTAATGACTTATCAGAATAATCTTAATATTAGGCTACCTTGTGGTTATCTTGTGATGGTTTGGGTTGGGGGCTTATCTCCCCCCCCCCGGCCCAGGATGTAACCCACAACAGTTGTCTAGCTCCCGGGTCCCCATTTTATTGCTAGATGAACAAAGGCGTGAAAGGAACCGTTGCCCAAGCGTCTCCGTCCTTCCTGGAAGTTGAACTGAGGAGCAAAGTCAAAATAATAAACGTGGTTAAAAAAGTTAAATGAAAAGTTCAAATCCCTGAATGTGTGTGTGAGCTGTTCATGACGGGTAAATTGTGATTATAATCTACAAGCTCAACCACCATTGTAAATGGCTTATCTTAAACTCACTCATTGGGGTCCAAGCTTCAACTCACTCATTGGGGTCCAAGCTTCAACTCACTCATTGGGGTCCAAGCTTCAACTCACTCATTGGGGTCCAAGCTTCAACTCACTCATTGGGGTCCAAGCTTCAACTCACTCATTGGGGTCCAAGCTTCAACTCACTCATTGGGGTCCAAGCTTCAACTCACTCATTGGGGTCCAGTGCCTGAACTCATTATGTGACCCGCCACTCACACGATGAGTACGGGACTCGGGAGTACTGCTGGGTTGTTCACCAGTCACAATCTGGATCCCAGGTTCGAATCCCGGGCGGGACAGACATAGATGAGTACGGTTCTTATTTGCCTGAAGCCTCTGTTCACCTGGGAGCAAATAGGTACGCTGCAGGGTGAGGGCCGCGACAGGCACTGTACCTGAACTGATGAGTTCACAGAGACAGGAAAAGTTTGCACGGTGGCTTCTGTAGTGTTGTCCCGTTCTAATTAGACTGGTCATATTACCAGAGCCTCTAAACCGGTGAGGTGTTGGTGGAATTACAGTTATGTATAGGACCATTATTCGTAAGGTTCCTTTACGGGCTATTCATGCCCGTGCCACCTCTTGGGTGGCTTAATCTTCATCAGTCAATCAATTCAGGTTCGTCCCCTGGCCCAGTCTGGTGGACAAGCAGAAGTTGGCAGCCGTAACACAAGGCGGTCAGCCGTTTCGTGCTGGAACTGCTTTTCTCAAGAACATCACTATTGGTGATCATTCATTCCTAGTTGTTGTTGTTGTTATAGATTAAGCTACTCTGAACAAGTTCCAAGTAGTATGGGCTATGGTGAGCCCATAACTTACCTGGCACAGGAGCGGGACAAGTAGGACGGGCTATGGTGAGCCCGTAGTGGACTTACCTGGCACAGGAGCGGGGCAAGTAGCACGGGCTATGGTGAGCCCGTAGTGGACTTACCTGGCACAGGAGCGGGGCAAGTAGGACGGGCTATGGTGAGCCCGTAGTGGACTTACCTGGCACAGGAGCGGGGCAAGTAGCACGGGCTATGGTGAGCCCGTAACTTACCTGGCACAGGAGCGGGGCAAGTAGCACGGGCTATGGTGAGCCCGAAGTAGACTTACCTGACACAGGAGCGGTGCTGTGTCTCTCATTCCTAGGCTGACTATAGCATCTGGAACTTGTTCGCTCAAGCGACACTATGAAGGTTCTGGCACACAGCTGGCTCCTGGTTCATCCTGTTTATTACATGATTCTTGCTTAGCATTAAAGTTATAATATTCTCAATAGATACAAATAGTAAGTCATCATATGAAGGAGTCTCCGGCAGCAGGCTTTAGATGAGCTGCTGTAGGACAACGGCTCTGGCTTGCAGTTACACTTGCTACTTACTTCAATCGATATCCCTAGTCTTAGAGAGAGAGAGAGAGAGAGAGAGAGAGAGAGAGAGAGAGAGAGAGAGAGAGAGAGAGAGAGAGAGAGAGAGAGAGAGAGAGAGAGAGAGAGAGAGAGAGAAATTTCTGCCAGGTTGGGCTGGGCGCCTTTCTTCACCATCAGTAACTGGGCACCAGGTTAAAAACCGCCGGACGGGTCGTGTCCCACGGACAAACAAGTAGAGTAACACCATAAACTGTGAGGAGGGGAAAGCCCCTAACCTTACCACTGGGAGTGGGAACTAAGCAATCTTACCCACTGTACCCACGTGAGTAAAAACAAAGCCCGAGACACTGTGTGAGAATCACTCATCATAATCCAGTTCAGGGAATTAGTGAAGAATGATTATCCCACCAAGAATGAAGGGGGGGATTATACCAGGTATTATCCCAATGATACCTGGGGAAACGTGTCCGTAAGTGACTGTGACTTTAATCCACTCTCTCCTCACATTACCAGTAATACATCTTAAAGATTTATGACGCGGCAACCCATAAAAAGAAGTGATTTTGTTGACTGGAAAATTAACCCGGAAAATCTTCCAGCATTCACGAACATAATGACAAGAGGTAACGAGAGGCTCGAACCATTGTCCATATTGGGTAACCATTGATTGCTGACGTCAAAACAAGGCCAAGATAGAAACTATATATATATATATATATATATATATATATATATATATATATATATATATATATATATATATATATATATATATATATATATATATATATGTATATATATATATATATATATATATATATATATATATATATATATATATATATATATATATATATATATATATATGAATTTTATGTGTTAGCTAAGTCTTTGAAAATGTAATACGAATTACGAAACGCGTACAGGCGTCAGACCACAAATAAAAAATGAATTTTGGAGATTTGATATTTCAATTACCATCGACAGTGAAGAAAAACATAAAAAATATTGAGAAAATTCGTATTAGAATTATTAATCTTACCTTTTCGGTCATATTCAACAGCATATATATATATATATATATATATATATATATATATATATATATATATATATATATATATATATATATATATATATATATGTCGTACCTAGTAGCCAGAACGCACTTCTGAGCCTACTATGCAAGGTGCGATTTGCCTAATAAGCCAAGTTTTCCTGAATTAATATATTTTCTCTAATTTTTTTCTTATGAAATGATAAAGCTACCCATTTCATTATGTATGAGGTCAATTTTTTTTTATTGGAGTTAAAATTAACGTAGATATATGACCGAACCTAACCAACCCTACCTAACCTAACCTAACCTATCTTTATAGGTTACGTTAGGTTAGGTAGCCGAAAAAGCTAGGTTAGGTTAGGTTAGGTAGGTTAGGTAGTCGAAAAACAATTAATTCATGAAAACTTGGCTTATTAGGCAAATCGGGCCTTGCATAGTAGGCTGAGAAGTGCGTTCTGGCTACTAGGTACGACATATATATATATATATATATATATATATATATAATATATATATATATATATATATATGTCGTACCTAGTAGCCAGAACGCACTTCTCAGCCTACTATGCAAGGCCCGGTTTTGCCTAATAAGCCATGTTTTCACGAATTAATGTTTTTTCGACTACCTAACCTACCTAACCTAACCTAACCTAACTTTTTCGGCTACCTAACCTAACCTAGCCTTTAAAGATTGGTTAGGTTAGGTTAGGTAGGGTTGGTTAGGTTCGGTCATATATCTTCGTTAATTTTAACTCCAATAAAAAAAATTGACCTCATACATAATGAAATGGGTAGCTTTATCATTTCATAAGAAAAAAATTATAGTAAATATATTAATTCAGGAAAACTTGGCTTATTAGGCAAATCGGGCCTTGAATAGTAGGCTGAGAAGTGAGTTCTGGCTACTAGGTACGACATATATATATATATATATATATATATATATATATATATATATATATATATATATATATATATCTATATATATGTGTGTGTGTGTGTGTGACATAGGTTGCAGGAACTCGCACGCTAAAAATCACTAAATGACCCCGGCTGGGATTCGAACCCATGACGTCCAGGATCCCCTCAAACGTACACAGTACCGTGACCACCGCACCATTGATTTAGACGATCAGTGATCCAGTGGTCACGGTACTGTGTGTGTGTGTACGTTTTGGGGGTGATCCTTGCCCACCCCCACCAAACCCTTACGGTGAGGGTTAGACGTGATCACAAGTACCCACGTTGAGGAACATGCCCCGGGCTCCTGGCGGGGCAGATACTGTCACAAGGGAGTATGTAGGTTACGCACGCAAGGTGCAGAAGCACCTTGATTGCTTGGGGTAGGTCAGGAGGCAGGCGATCAGTGCCAAGTCATATTTTTAGGCGCGAGTCCCAGGCGCAGAAAATGTTTAATGGTTATGTATCTTAATTGTCTGTACGACACAATAATGTGCGGACAAGCTGTGACACAGGTGACAAACATTCATATGGGAATGATTCGTTTGCTTGTCGTAAGTTGATGAAACAGTAATTCAGGAACAGCTTATCACACAAGGCAAGTTGGTGCTGCTAGTGAAGCTCGCCCTAGAGCAGTTTCCCCTTGACGACAGCAGTCATAGAAAATCATGTTTGAATAAATTCGAGAGGCTCATTTTGAAATTTAATTGGTTTCAAATGCAAATGATTATTTGTTGAGTTATTTGAGAGGTGTGGGAGCAACCTTCACGGCAGAGGTTACAGTGCCGCCCTCGCCAACAATACGTCGCATATTCCCATCAAAATCCCTAACATTACATTCTTGTACAGCCACTAGTACGCGTAGCGTTTCGGGCAGGTCCCTGGACTACGATCCCCGCCGGGAAGAATTGTTGTTACATCCAAGTACATATTTTACTGTTGAGTTAAACAGAGACTACAGTTAAGGAATTGCGCCCAGTAAATCCTCCCCGGCCAGGATACGAACCCATGCCAAAGCAAAACGGACAAAATATGGACAAAATATGGACAAAATAACGGACAAAATAACGGATAAAATATGATGTACACTAAATTATAGCGGCTATCGACGAACCACGTTTTCTATGTGCGGCTCCATCGGTAAGGTTAGGTTCGGGCTCCGTTATCTTGAGATGATTTCGGGGCTTTAGTGTCCCCGCGGCCCGGTCTTCGACCAAGCCTCCACTCCCCAGGAAGCAGCCCGTGACAGCTGACTAACTCCCAGGTACCTATTTACTGCTAGGTAACAGGGGCATCAGGATGAAAGAAACTCTGCCCATCGTTTCTCGCCGGCGCCCGGGATCGATCCCGGGACCACAGGATCACGCGTCTAGTGTTCTGTCCGCTCAGCCACCGGCTCCCTAACAGGGCAATGTAGTACACCATTTATGTGACGTAATAAACACCCCGTCATTTCCAGTTGTCACGTTACAAAAGTAATGTTCTAAATTGCCCGAACCTAACCTAACCGAGGACGCACGAATAGAAAACGTCATAGCTTAACAATTTAGCAAGCCGTTACGATTTATAGTGCATCATATTTTGGTGGTTGGGGGATTTACATGGCAAAATACGGTGTACTATTGGATAGAACAATTGAAATTGAAATAAGTTTATTGAGGTAAAATACACACACAGGGATGAGGTAGCTCAAGCTATTCTCACCCCGTTCAGTACATCGTGTTAATACATACATACATACACACATCACAAGCAATAAACGTATTACCGAACATTGTTAGAGATATACATATACATTTATCTCAGAATGTTTGGTAATATGTTTATTGTTTATGATGTGTGAATATGTATATATTAACACGTTGTACTGAACGGGGTGAGAATAGCTTGAGCTACCTCATCCCTTTGTGTGTATTTTACCTCAATAAACTTATTTCAATTTCAATTTCAAATATACATTTTCTCCTTTATGGATAGAACAGGTTACACCGGATGTGGTTACCCCCCAACACATGCACACCCATCTTGAGATTATCTTGAGATGATTTCGGGGCTTAGCGTCCCCCACGGCCCGGTCCTCAACCAGGCCTCCTTTTTGTTACACCCCCCACACCCCACAGGAAGCAGCTCGTAGCAGCTCTTTTAACTCCCAGGTACCTATTTACTGCTAGGTAACACGGGCATCAGGGTGAAAGAAACATTTTGCCCATGATTACAATAACAAAGGTTTATAGCCAAGGATCATGTGTTGAAATAGACACCATAAATAGTTAATTTATATTCATAAATAGAATAGAAATAGACTCAAGTAATTTCAGGTTTCATTTCAATTCATTGTCAAAGGTTTTCTCCTCCTTTACCACGAAGTGATCGCCTGGTGATTCCTGCTTGTTACTCAAGCAGTGTAGTACACCAGCATTCAGAGTGCTTCATCTCAACACATGAAGATGAAACTGAAATTACACACACAAATCACAATAGCGCGATGAATCATTAGCATTAAGGCAGCGTCTGGGGATGCTCTCGGACGCAGGTTCGAATCCTCGTGACGGCCCTTGTGGATTTGTACATGGAACTGAAAAGTCTAAAATAAATGGCTATTGAGTTATTAGACTCCTGGGACTAAAAGCAAGCCTTATTCTTAGGTTTATGTTGGGAAGGCTTTTGCAGTATGTGTAGTTAATATCATACACACATTATGCATGTCTTTAATAACCCTCCAGCAGAGGTTGATATAAGCCTTAAATCCAACACTTAACCTGTCCTGGAACTTTTTTTTGTGATGGGCTTAAGGCCTATGCATTTTGCGGGATATTAAGGCCACCAGTGTTGCTGACCACCAGCAGGTATACTTTCGTCTTGAAAAATATTATATATATATATATATATATATATATGCGAACAAGCCTGAATGGTCCCCAGGACAATATGCAACTGAAAACTCACACCCCAGAAGTGACTCGAACCCATACTCCCAGGAGCAACGCAACTGGTATGTACAAGACGCCTTAATCCACTTGACCATCACGACCGGACAAAATGAGGTGATAGCCGAAGCTATTTGAACCACCCCACCGCCGGCACTCGGATGGTAATCTTGGGCATAGCATTTTACCAAATCACCTCATTCTTTGGGGCACACGTGAGGAACACAAATGCGAACAAGCCTGAATGGTCCCCAGGACAATATGCAACTGAAAACTCACACCCCAGAAGAGACTCGAACCCATACTCCCAGGAGCAACGCAACTGGTATGTACAAGACGCCTTAATCCACTTGACCATCATGACCGGACAAAATGAGGTGATAGCCGAAGCTATCACCGAAGCTATCACCGCTATTTGAACCACCCCACCGAGGCGGTGGGGTGGTTCAAATAGCTTCGGCTATCACCTCATTTTGTCCGGTCGTGATGGTCAAGTGGATTAAGGCGTCTTGTACATACCAGTTGCGTTGCTCCTGGGAGTATGGGTTCGAGTCACTTCTGGGGTGTGAGTTTTCAGTTATATATATATATATATATATATATATATATATATATATATATATATATATATATATATATATATATATATATATATATATATATATTGGATATATCACGAAGACATTAATACGAGATTGATGATTGATTGATTTATATAGATTAAGCCAAGCCAACCAAGAGGTGGCAGGGGCACGAATAGCCCGTAAGTGGAGGGTGTTTGGAAGCATTACCAGCAGCAGCAGTCGCTGGTACTGTACATCTGTGGATGACCGGGGTCTTGAGGGTCACTCGCAGGTTATGTCCTGCAGGAGGCTTGGCTGTTTTGGCGGGAGGCTTGTGGATGGAGGCGTCGCGGGTCGTCTACTATCATCAGCTTAATTCGGCGTTTCTTCCTCGTTGTGCCGTCGACGTGGTCGTCGTCGGGGTCGTCGGTAAGTTCCGGCTGTACGTCGGGGTAGATCTTGTAGTACTTGGGGTCGTAGTATTGAGAGGTCGATGCAGTACTGCGTGTCTTTTCCGTCGATAGTCTTATGGTAGTGATGGGCCAGGTCTCTTTCTTCTCGCTTTCGCCGTCAAACGGAGGAGACTCCGGCCGTCTGTGTAGAGTAAGAAGCAGGGGGGGCCACCGCTGGAGTGGGTGGGCTACGGCAGGTTTTGCAATATCTGCCGTCGCGAGGGCGGCTGGTCCTCTCGAAACCCCTGCTCGAGCAACTCGTCCTCTTAAAAATAACGTCACTTTTGGCTGGTATGCGCACTATGGCCAAATTTGGACGTAATTTGAAATGAAATCGACTCACAAAAGTGACGTACTGTTCCGTTATCTGTTTGAGTCGTCCGGCTTACTCGGCAAGCTTAGAGGAGGCAACTTTCCATTAACGTTTTTCATACCGTTTTGAAACTTTATGAGAATTTCCTGCCCACCTAACCTATCAGAGGACACTTAACTTACTGTTGTTGAAAAAAAAAATCCCAAATTTATTTTCATTATTTTTTCATTTTCAAATTACGTCCATATTCGGTCATACGGGCAAACGGCCAAAAGCGACGTTCTTTTTAAGAGGACAGGTTGTCTCGAGATCACACGAGGATGTTGTTGTTGTTAAAGATTCGCTACCTGGAACAAAAAGTTCCAAGTAACACGGGCTATGGTGAGCCCGTAGACACACGAGGAGTGGTCGGACATCTGGTGTGGCGTAGTCTTTGTCCCTTGAAGCTCCGGTGCCGGGCTGAAAAATTAAAGAAATTAATATAGATATAGAATAACTAAGAAATGCCCAGAGACCTGAAAGCTGCAGTATTAAAAGCTATGACAACTTTTGTAATAATAGGTATTTGTATGGTCAGCACAACGGACCAGGCAATGTGATGTAGTCATTGCGGTAATTCGCCTTGGCTATAGACACATCTGGCAGGTTAGTGAGGCTGAGCCACTACCAAAATATTCAGATTGTAAACTCTGTGATAAACCTTTAATGCATTCACTAGAACACTGTATTGTTGAATGTGATACCGTAAAAGACTTTAGACCTCCTGGCCTCTTGTATCACCAACTGTGTAACTATTTCATTGACTCAGGTGTATTGGACGACATCCCAACAATTTATCCAACATTTGCTTGTCCATTTTAAAGAATGAAGAACAGTTTTATTTACATTGTTATTTTTAAGTTGCATCTCTTATGAATCCATCGCTGCCCTTGTGTGGCAGTGTACAATAGAAAGTTGTATTTACATATTCGTACATTGAAACATTGATATACCAGCATCATCCTCACTCTAATAAGACTTAATTGAATTCCTCAGATTAGGTAAAATTGTAATTCATTTTTTGTCAATAAAGATATTAATACTAATAATGAAGTGTGGGAGGCGTCGAGCCTAGGGTCCACCTCCAGTGTAGGGCGGGTGGTGAGGGCCGCTTCTAGCGTCGAGCCTAGGGCCCACCTCCAGTGTAGGGCGGGTGGTGAGGGCCGCTTCAAGCGTCGAGCCTAGGGCCCACCTCCAGTGTAGGGCGGGTGGTGAGGGCCGCTTCTAGCGTCGAGCCTAGGGTCCACCTCCAGTGTAGGGCGGGTGGTGAGGGCCG